>NC_143014.1:24231830-24401830 GCF_055824585.1 Amblyomma mixtum
GCGAAGTGCGTCCCAAAGAATTCTCGGGTATGTGTCACGAACAAGACTGGTTCTGGAGACAAGGCATGTCCTCGATTTAGTGAGTTGCACGTTACGGGAATCCGCGAGAATCTTAGGTTTGTAACCTAAACGGAACATTGCTATACGACGACGACCAGGTAAGTAACTGGTGCAAACAGCATCAAAGCATCAGAAAATTGCGCGCTGTACCAAGGAGCAACGTAGCTACCATTTAAACTTTATGCCCTACCTTGCCCCAACATTTTTTTAATGTGTTAGCATTACTGTCGCAAAATGTGTCTGCCTGAGCGTCGGTTGGCAGGTGGCAAAGTGGAGAGGAAAATCCCCTTATCAGAGGGGAAAGAGTGAAAAGCGGGTACGGCATGGTCCGCTGCGATTGCTGGATTGTATCGGGAGAGTGGAGCAGGTGTGTGATTGACGGTCAGGAACTCCGTCCGGAGGGAACACTAATGCTTATGCATACCCTTCCGCATCAATCGCATTGGTCGTCTATACTTTTTGCCGTTTCTCCTCTGTGGTGCTCTTTTATCGGCCCTATAGAACAAGGCCCGTTAAGCGACGATTTACATCGCTTGCACAGCAGGTCTGTCAGTTAAGTGATTTAGAAGAGTTTCGAGCATAGAAACTAAAGGTACATGTGCAGTACACTCTTAGAAAAAAGGCAGTAGTACCTACTAGCTTTGGGGTAGTAACTGGTTGTCCCATATGTTACTACCCTGTTAGCAACTGCAGTTAGTAACGGGAAGCTAGTAGTATTTACTAACAAAATGAATAGAAAAATTCAGGGGGGCACTTTGTTGACCTAAAGTGCAATGAGGCGAAAGCCTTTAGCGCGGTGTTGCTGCTTGTGTCACTGATGGGTGGTTAAGATGTTAATTAAGTACACAATTGTTTGTGAATCTTAAATGCTGGAGACACTGGAGGCATCCGGAGGCATCCGGTTTAGGAGGCATCCGTCTGATTCGACGCCTTTCTGCAAACACTTTCCAGCGTCCTAGACAAGGAGAACTACATATGTGTTGGTTGGCAGGAAGTAGCGTAACCATTAGTACGCTCGGCTGCGGAACGGAAGGATGGTGGTTCGAATCACATCGTACTCCAGGTTTTTTTTTCTGGTCTGACTTGAAAAAGCGTGACACCTCTGCTGACAACCTTCTGCTGTCAACCTTCCGTCGACAACGATGAGGCATTAAAGGCTTTCGCCTTAAAAAGTTGCATATGTTACTAATTTCATCGTACGGTGTGCTGGCGTGGCTTGTCAAATTTATGCGTACTCGAAAAATAAAAAAGCTTCATAGTCAATTTGACTAATGCCCAAATCCAGACAAAGCTATCAGAGCGTGCTGGCCGTAAATCACACACTTAGGTTTAAGCTTATCGCGCATCACAGGTACAAATTATGGCATCAACAATCTTACCGTGCGCACACAAATGTTCGGGATGCAGGAAAACCACAAATCAGAAGGAGTCACACTCGCGCACTGCGCGCGCACATGTAGGGAAATTTCAGTCTTAGATACTCCGTAAATCAGACTCATTTACGGGCTAGTGGCTGTTACCGGTTGAGTTAAGATACCAGCGTTAATTATGAAATTGAGGTTGTAGAAACAGGTTAGTCTACCTAACCGTATACCTCTGCAGAAATGTTTAATTACAAAACCAATTTATTGGCAAGACAATCTTATCAGTTTATATTCTTTGACTTTATTTTAGGGTTAATGGAACGGTTACTAACTAGGTAGTAACTAGCGACCATAGTTAGTATAAAGGTAGCAAGGGCTACTTTTACTTACTATACCTGGAAGAGGGTAGTAAATAGCTGATAAAAAGTACTAAAATGAAGTCAGAGTTGGTAACTGCTGCACTTACGACCTTTTCACTAACTATTTTTTAAAGAGTGTACAGGTAGTCAGCCTCCCGCCTACAGACACAGCGTTCCCGTATACAGAACACGGAACACACAAACCGGTGAGAAATTATACAGCGATTTCTGCGTCTTGCTGACTGAATTTTCTATTATGCACAGATCATTCGCGTTGTGCCTGACTCTCCAAGATGTCACATAAAACTTGGCAGCGTATGTGCTGGCGGCTGTCTTTTATTTTTTCAAATTTGAAATACCTTCGACTCGTAGGGTTTAAGTACCGCTTGATTACGCCATGTATCCGCTTTTCTCGACCTAGGACTGCCGTTTACTTCACATGCAGCGGTTTTTGTTCATGGCTGCGCTGGCGCCTCGAGAGAGCTGAACGTTTTCTGTACGTGACGACCGTCTTATATTGTGAGGCAGAAGTGGACGAGACGGTGCGGTGACGTGCTTGAATTGACAGCAGGGAACTTGCGCGTACTTTATATTTTCCGGTATCGTGTGTTTCCGCTGCCAGCTGATGATGCCACGAGTAACCAGCGTTCGCAATGTCTCCTTCGCCAATGCGGCTGGCTTCTCCACTTGCACCACAGAGCCTGTGTGTGTGTGAGCGCCGATATTGAAATGGCGTACGGTTTTTAATTTGGAGTGGCGACTGCAAATTTATTCTGCCCAAGAATGGTTTTTCCGTGGAGCAGGAGATGAGATTGTGCGAAAAAATGATTGATGTCAACTACTGGCTTGTGTATTTAAATTTATCCCACTTTTTTTACAAAACAGCATTACAGCTTTTGCCTGCGTACAGAACGAAGTCCGGTGGTAGCACTGTTATGTGGCCATGGGTAGGACTTCCTGGTTAGAAACTGAATAGAAGACATTCCCTTCACTTGCTCATAGAAAGATGTAGAGAACTTTCCGCAGTCGACTTCGACGTAAAGAACCCTTGAGCAAAAGTGTTATTTTTTCCTTGCTTAGTGATGCGAAGAGACTGATCATGACAGTGACCCAACAGTGAGCATAACTTTCGACATCTAAAATCATCCGATGGTGTCGACACTAGGAGTTAGTGACTTGTACAAGTGGCTGTACTGTCGCAACAGCATTTTGAAGTGAGTGTATTTTGATCACCAGGTTCCTCGCGTAGACCTCGGTGAACTCGTACCTGACGTCCAGGGAGAATGCCGAGGTTCGGTTGTGCACGTTATTTCTGAGGCCGCATAGTTGTCTGCGAGAGAGAGAGGGAAAAAGTATAGGGAAGGAACGGGCAGCCAGTGGCGGCACTGATTCGATTTCAGAACCCCGCGTACCGCTTTCTGTGAAGACCTTTGTACGCTGTGGTCGCATTAATCACTGTGCATAACAGTAAAAAGTACGCAGACAACATGCATACTGTGCGCCGATTTTGCAAGCAGTAGCCATCACAGCTAACGATCGGTTCCAGGCTACTAATACGACAGCGAGTTATTGATGCCCTGGCGTTGCTATGGCAGAGGCACCGCATTTGTGCCAAACCTGTCTCTGGACTGCTTGCAAGTCGTCATAACAATCCAAGTTATTGCGAAAGCACTACTTAATGTGCAATTCAGATTTCTTTTTCCACTGTGCTTTATGACATGTTTGAACAAACTCTGTGAATGCTGTTCAACCGCCGATGTACTGTGCTTAGAGCAACGTTTTTAGATCCCTTTCAGTTTGAAAGCTGCGGTGCGCGGATTGTCGCCTTTCCGTTTCCTTCCGTGCGGTGGCGCTCGCCACGCTGTTTGCCCGACCAGCGTGGCCCTTCGCGTCTACGCCATGGTCACCGCCGCCTGATTTGGAGCAGCCAGCAGATATCAGCATGGAAGATATCAGCTGTCCTGTGCCAGTTGTTGGCAGTGACGCTTATCTTACAGTATAAAAAAGCTTCAAGCAAGGGTGCTTAAAACATCCCACCAAAAAGATGCTAGAGTTTACCAACATTGTAAACAAAGCAATCCCGATTTGTTTGAAGGAAGGTCCCGTTTTTGAAAGGGACGTTTTTTGGGAGCTGCTAGTCGAGCTTGAATTGCAAAACCTTGTTCGGCTTGGATGTGCAGAGCATATGGCCACTTTTACATGCCAAGTGCTGCATTTTGTCATAGTGACACGCATCCACTTCTAGGCGAGAGACGTGAACCGTCGGCTAGAGAACAGAGAAATATTGTCATTGCAAATAAAAAAGCTCGCCTTCAAGTAGCCATTCCCTCCGTGCTTCCGACTTAGTGTGTCTGCATTTAATGCTTGTCTGTGTTCAATGAAATTAACATTCTAAAAATGAAAGTGCAGTACGCTGCTCCTGTCTGTGCTATCATTGCAAATAAAAAGCTCTTCTATTGTTATTCCCTCCCTGCATCCAGCTAAGTGTGTCTGCATTTATACTTGTGTTCTCTGAAATTGGAATTCTAAAGGACGTGCAAAATGCTGCTCGCATGTGCGGTGCTTCGTTGATAATATAGCGCGGAATTTCGTGACTGATCTAGAAGCGGAACATCGCTAGTTTTATCCTTTCAATAATGTTTCGTGCATACTCCCGAAGAAATATTGATAGCTCTACTCCAACATACGCATATCATCAGCGCTAAACGTCGCAAACGTGATGCGATAAAGCGCAATGCAAACGATTGGTTTTTTGCGAACTGGCATCAGCCTGCTCTTTATCTCACCCTTACTAGCCAGGTGAAACATTTCTTTAACCATGAGGCTGAAGTTTCAACGTGACAGCTCCAAAAGTACAGCAAATTTGAGTTCGACGTGTTCGCTCCCAATGTTATCGCGGATGAGAACAGGCTGTCACAGCAACTGCCAAGCGCGAGCGCTCCGGCGCCTCCGGGCCGACAGCGACAGCAGCGCCGCGTGGTGAGTGGAAGCGGACGGGGGCCGCTTTCTCGGGCGCGGCGCGGGGGAGCTTGCAAACTGAAAGGGATCTAAAAACGTTGGCTTAGAGAATATCTTCTTGAGCATAATGGCTTTGCGTAAAGCTGATAACTACTGTGTACTATCGTGGTCAATATATTGCAGGACGCGTGTTCGCAGAAACAAAAATTCAGTTGCAACTCCACCTCGCTACTTAGTCGCGCTGTATTGGTATTAGCTTATAGGACATGCACGTACCCTCATACCCCGTCACATTTCAGGCGACTGGATTACGTGAATGGGCCGAAATAAAATTTTTTCCGGACACTCGCATCCCCTAAACTTTTGGTCGTGGCAGTACGTGTGCAGGTGACATCAGTAGTATAACGGATGCGGTGTTGAGACCAAAGTGTCTCAACACGCGCTCGTTTAGAATATGGTCAGATTTTGAGTTTTAGCGGTCCTTTTATTTCCCAGAAATTGAAGTAAGCACATATCGCTAGGAGGTTAGCCACATCGCACTTGGTTAGCCTTCGCTCAGCTGCGATCCTAATTCTACTGCAAGCCTATAGTTTGTAATCTGACATCGGGTGTCTGTGAGGCGTTGCGCACAGACAAAGCCAGCTGCCAGCTAGGCGGATCACCTCGATGAAAGCGAGTATAGGTTGGTGTCAGGCTTGTACACGAAGGCTGCGCTGCGGCGAGCAGCGACACTGCCTTCAAAATCCACTCGGGTGGGCGAATACTTCAAAGCATGCGCGCCACTTGTGGTTAGAAGCATCTTTGTTTATGCCTGGATAGCGGTCTTGCGCTTTTTCAACCTTTTCGCGAGAAGGAATTACCAGGAGGAGCGCTGCATCAGCTTCCTTAGGCCTAGTTGGCAGCAAGTAACAGCACGGCTACGTGATTAAATGAAACGAGGTACTCTAAACTAGCCTCTAATCGTCTACAGTTCTCAATACAGCACACTCGACTGCTAGTGCAGTATGGACGACGAGGCCACGGACGACGCGAAGGAGCCTTTTCACATGACGAACCATATATGACGTGCTTCCTGCTGTTTTCTCCTAGTCACTTGGCTCCGGATAACGTGGAAAATTACTGCACACTAAGTCATACAGTTACCTAGAATAAGGGAAATGCGATCTCTGTTTTATGGAACTTTGTGGAGTGCGCAGCAAACTGTACTGCTCTAGTCTGCTTCATGAAACAGACATTTGTGGCAGGCGTCGAGGTCTCGCTTCACCGGTAATGTATGCAGGCCTGCAATAATGTACTTTTCTTACTCTCTTGGCTCTGGGATAGCTGCACAAGCACATACTTAGACGTTTGCCTTGAGCTTCGAATGGAAATTATGCTCACTGTGCTGAGCGAAATATTTCAAGTCTTATCTCCTCCTTATGTTAAAATTTACATTCAAGTGCCTGCCTTCTGCTTGACCAGAGTGGGTTTATTTATTTATTTGTTTGCAAATACTGCAGGCCCTTTTCGGGTCCAAGAAGGAATTGTTACAATGATGTGAACAAAAACTAAAAAGACATCAAGGTGACTTCGGAAACAGCAGCACAGGAATATACTGGGATGTGTGAAAAAATGCCAAGGTCGAAATTAAAAGGCAATGAAAACAGATTAACATCAATGACACTTAACAAATCGCTTCAGATCTCTATGTTTTGAGTACACTCCGCAAAAGCGTCAACAGTACAGCAGTTTACTGCCGCAGCAGGCAGACTATTGCAAAGGGCGATCGCACATGGGAACAAAGAATATTTATATAAATTCATATGAGTCTTTGGTTGCAGTACTGTTCTGTTGTGATTAATACGTGCAGGATATCTGAATGGCTTCTGAAGAAAACTGATCGGGTTATTTTAAAATGGTCATGATAATGTTGATTTATGAACTTCAATCTAGAAATTTATCTGCGCTGTACCATCGTTTGAAGGTTGGCCCTATTTCGCAGATTAGTGACGCTGGACTGGCATGATAAAATGAGAATATGAAGCGTAGGGCTAAATTCTGAATACGCTATTTCATGTTGACAAGATATTTCTGATGAGGACTCCAGATTAAATCAGCATATTGTAATGTTGGCCTAAAGCTGTTCTATAAGCATGTAGTTTGATCTCAGGAGGAGCTTTACACAACTTTCTCCGAAGAGAGCATAGTTTACTTTATGCCTCGCGACAGATGGTTTCTATATCAGGATACCAGCTTAGATTATTAGTGATTATTACTTAGCTTGATCGTATTTCATTATTTCAGTTCTCTATAACGAATATGCAAATTTTAAATAATTTTTTTATTGATAATGTGGTGCATTTAGTTTTGGTCGCATTAAGTGTTGTCATTCTCCACTTAAAACACCACGACTAAATACATTTTAGCCACTCATTAAGCTTGATTTGGCCCTCTATTGTGTTTATGGTTGTGTACCACTACAGATTCATCTGCGAAAAGTCCAACGCTAACTAGTGGGTCGACACAGAAGGATAAATCATTTATATAAATGAGGAACAAAACAGGAGCAAAGACTGAAGAAGGATGGATAGCTGGGCGAGTTGGTAAAAGTTCATTGTGGGTGGTACAGTGCGAAACAGACGAAAGCACAAAAAAAGAGACAACAGAAGAGCGCTGACTCGAAACTAAAGTTTTTTATTGAAAAGAACGCCAAATTTATACATCAAAGTCATGTGACATTACAGAGTCGAGAGCACTTGCACAAGCACTTCCAAGGAGCGTCTCTTTAGCTAATCATTTGACACGCGGTGAAGTACTCGCTCTTTTGTGCTTTCGCGTGTTTCCCGCTGTACCACCCACAATGAGAAACGACTGACCCCAGTGGCTCTTTACTCCTGACAGGACATCCAGGTCATATGAAACGCATTTCTTTTGGCAACACACTGCTTCCGTTTATTTAAGGTTGGGGGGAGGGGGGGAGACATTGAAAATGAGTTTCAGAAGTTGGCTACAGGAGTTGTACTGACCGAAATGGCGCCCTTTTGCCATTTCGTAGGAGTCTCTCCTAGTTGGTTACTTTAACTGACAAGGAAGCGTGCCAGCGTCGCAGCTGCACGAGCGCCCCAGACGGCGTGATTGCTGCGCGCGCAGAGGACACGACTCTGTCTTCGGCTCGGCGGGCGCTGACGTTCTGGCGCCACGCTCCGGTTAAAGCCCGGGACACATGCGACGTTTTTTTTCTACGATACTCGCGCGGCAGAAAACGTCGTGGCGGCGCAACGCCCGGCTGGAGATACATGGAGCAGGTGCGCCGCCTCGTATCCCTCGACGCGAAAGCAATTATGATCGACAAGTGACAAATATCACTGAGCAGTTAGGCCTGTGAGAGCAGCGACGCTGACTCTTCTGTTGAAATCACGACAATGTTCACTTCGACACCAATGTACTTGCTTTAGCACGCGTGCATAAGTATCTATAAGAATTTGCGTGCACGAATGCATGCCGTCCCGTATTACATTTGGGCGCCCGTTTAGCCGCGGACACCACCAGCTGCGGTTTTCTTCGACACATTCGCTTCAGGAAGGAAATGCAGGCATTTAGATCCAACATTCGGCCGTGTTCTCTAAAAAAAAGGCGCCATTTCATGTCAGAGGAAGCGTTTATTTTCACGATAATAGCATTTAAGTGCCAAAATCACTACGTAGCTCGTCGGCCATGGCGGCCACGTTCGCAGCGGCGGGCAGGATTAGTGGTTCTTGTTGGGGGGGGGGGGGGGGGGGGGTGAAGAATGATCGTGCAGTGCTTGCTGTTGTCTCCTATGAAGGGTCACGCTCGCTGCACTGCACTGCACTGGGAAGGGGAATGAAAGAGATAGAGTAGAGCACGGGTCGGGACGTAACGAAGCCGGAGCGGAAGTGGAACACATCGGCGCAGAAGCACACACCAAGGGACCCCCTGCGCGAAGCCCACCACGTCAGCGGCTGCGGGCAGGGTAGCTGCGCGCGGTCGAAAAGTCAGGAGTGCTGCGAAGCGGCAGCGGGCACGAGATGCGCGCACTGAGAGAAAAGTGAACGTATGCCGCGAAGCGGCAGCGGGGTGAGAGTCCTCGTCCGACGCGCGGACCCGTGGGAGACGCAGCCGCCGATTGGAGGAGCGGCGGGTCAAACGCACCACTTCAACCTGTGCAATTCGACAGGAAACCGCACAGCGCATTGACTCTGACTACAGCACGCGAGTTCATCTGTACACAGACGGCTCCGTTTCTGCTAACAAGAACTCTGCCAACGCTGCATGCGTTGTCCCCGCTTTGGGTGTTGAGAGGCAGTGCTGTATACGCCACTTCTCCTCATCCACCACTGCCGAAATCGCTGGACTGCACCTAGCAGCCGACATAATCTCGGAACACACAGAGCTCACCGACGTCGCAATTATGTGTGACTCTCGTGCCGCTCTTATGCAACTGCAGCGGCCTAAAAGCAACGCGAGTTGTGTGCAGTGCCTCTACCATAAATTTTGTATCCTCTGTGCGCGTGGCTGCGACGTTGTGATCCAGTGGATTCCCTCTCACCTGGGTGTGTGCGGCAATGACGAAGCCGATCGTCTTGCCAAGTCAGCACATGACAACCCCTCAGTGCCCGTGTGCAAAGACATCACAGCCTTCGACGCCGCACGACACATGATCCGGTGCAAAGTGAACACGTGTCATCCCGATCCCCGTGTCGCCTCGGGCAACGCGCCCTGGCCAATTCCTTTCCTTGACTTTGGTCGCAATGCCCTTGCCCTTCTCCTCCGCCTGAGAATTGGCTGTGTTAGAACAGCTGAGCGCCGCAATCGCGTCATGGGCCAAGCCAACGCACTGTGCGAGGACTGTGTCTCAACAGAGACAGTAGAGCATCTCTTGTGTCACTGCCCCGCTTACAACAGTGAGATACTAATCATGCTCGCTTCCTACAGAGAGCTCGGACTTCCCTGCGATACCATCGGCGAACTTGTGTTCCCCAACGCCACTCGCCACAAAATGCGTGGTGGGCTTCCAGCGCTGGTCCGTTTCATCGATGAAGCGGGCCTCTCGCGGCGTCTCTAGTGCCCACAACTTTGCTATGTCTTCCATGGTGATTGAACACCGCCCCACAGAAAGCGCGCTCCCACACGAGAAGCCCGCCACTCAAATTTGCCCTGTGCAAACTTTGAGTCACCTCTACTTTCGCTGTTCCTACCGCGCGCATATTCCTTGCCCGCTTCTTTCCGGCATCCTGGGATCCAAGCACCGTGATCCAAGCATCCCCTCTCCAGCGGCGGGCAGGAGCCAAACGGGAGAAGCGGGCTTTCTGCGCTGCTATTGGCTCGCTCCATCCGCGCCGCTTCCGATGTCACCGGACGCCGCGCGTCTGGCGGGCGGTGGCGGGCGTTTTTCTCAACGCCGGGCGTCGAGTGCGCGCCGTCGGGCGAAAATCGCCGCATGCCGCCGTAAAAACGCTCCATGTTTTCGAGGCCGTGGGGGACAACATTCTCCCGCATCTCGTCCTGTCCGGCCGTGGAGCATCTCTGCCTTAGCGTGGGCGAACGTTCGCTCGTAACCGTGCTTGTGAGTCGCACGACCTCGTTTCTTTAGCGTATTTTGTTGCTAGCTGGCGTCATTGTTGTTGTAGCAATAAATGCCTGTTTGTGTCAGCCAAAGTGTCGTTCCTTTGTTCCCCATAAGAGCCAGGCCGCCATGCGTGCACTCAGTAGCGCGCGCGATCACTGGGTGGGGTCCGCGCGGTCTTGAACTGGGTCAGCCGCGGTTAAGCGGGGAGAACGTATTTATCCCCCTATTGGAAACACCGCAAGCTTTATATGTGTTAGTCAGAACGCGATTGATATGAGTGCTCCACGAGAGATTAGGGGTTAAATACGCTCCTAAGTATGAAATATTCAACAGACTATATTTCAGTTTTGCTGATGGCGTAGGGGTTTGACAAAACTTGACAGCGAGTACTGAAACGCATTAACTTAGTTTCTTTAGTGTGTGGAAATATTGTGGGCCTGCCTTCCGCCCCGTGCACTCCCACACTGCAGATGCAGCGTTCCCGCGCTCGCTAACCGCGGAGGGGTTCGTGCTCGAGGGAACAAAGGGAGGGACGACAAAGCGTGAACACTCATTTGCTATTTATTACACTTGCAATGATTACATAGAGCGGGCCAGCTAGCTACAAAACATCAACGAGGCGTTCCTCGGGAATAGAAGGCTAAAGTAAGACGGGTTTCCGGCTTACCGGCTGGGGCAGGGGCGCTCGTTCGGAGGTATCGGCTGCGAAAGTTTGTACGCGCCGACAATGGCGGTCGGGTTTTCCAGTGCGCGCCGCACTCTTTGGGGCAAAGCCATCCCCGAGAATTTGCTGGAGGAGGTGAGGAGAGCGCGCGTTTGCTGCGCTCGCTTCGCTGCCTGCAACCAGAAGTCCAGCGGCAAGGCACAACAGATCTCTGTGCGCCTACCGCGGAAGGTGACGAGAGCATGCGGCTGCAACCGCTCGTGACACTGGCCGGATCCCGAAGAGACTCCAACGGCTCTGCGGAGCTCCGCGTAGCCTTCGAGGTGGAACTCCTGTCGCTGCTTCCGCTTACCGCCATGAGGGAAAACTTCCCTCCTCGCCCAGCCGGTGCTGTCGTGACGCACGGTGACAAAGAGGTTCTCCACAAGAGTTAATGGTCATTTGCCATTCAGTCAGTGTGTGTGGCCACGACTGCGGTCGATATATATATATATATATATATATATATATATATATATATATATATATATATATATATATATATAATGAAACCATAAAAAAATGTCTGTTTCCATACATTGGCCTGCGCTACGGTTACCATTGTTGACCAGCAGCGCAATTAATTTTAACTTGCCGCAGTAGCAACTTTTAAATATGGTGTACGAAAACCCAAGTAAAGCGCCCACGCGCAGAACAGGCGGACAACGATACATCCGTCCACCTCCCCGATCGGGACCGATTTTGGACCAGTCCATGCGTGAAGGAGATGCCATGCGAACATCCTCTGTGGCCGCGTGTATCGGTCGTCCGTTGTCATGGTCATAATACGCCGCAACTGCGCCGCCAAACTGTTATGAACGCAACTGAAGGAGGAATTGGCGCTACCATCTGTAATTCGTGGCCGCTGGGAAGTGCAAGAAGTTTCACCCCCCTGATGGCGCCATGGTCCCAAACACTCACGCACGTAGAAGGTCGCCCGGCGCCGGCGGTCGAGGCGGCCGCAGTTCGAAGCGCGTTCGGGCATTTGCAATCGAGTCGTTCGCAGTGCTGCGGCGTCAGCTCATGGCGCTTCTCCCTTTGGCAGGCGGATGTATACACGCTGGGGGAGAACTCGAATGCGCTGCTTGTACATTCTTGTCAGGCCTGCGTGACGTTGTGGCCGCTGTTGAGAATTTGGGGCATCCCACCGCTGCCGCCACTGTTGGGCCTGGTGGCTCCGAGCCAAGAAACGGTCGAGGTGACGGTAGTCAAATGACTTATGTACAGTATGTACAAGGGCTTTTACATGATACAATGCCAAGAGCAACACGGGCTAGCACAAAGAAGGGCGGCCCCGGCGGCGAGCGCAGCCCCGGCGTGATGGCTCTTCTGCTGCCCGTCTGCTGCGCGGGTTGAGCGCGGCTCCGTTTTTATAGCCGCCGGTGTCCGTTGCGGCAGCCAGCAGTTCAAATCCTCCAATAAGGTCACGGCACTGGCCCCCGTTCAAATTAGACGAATGGTCGAGAGGCGCCCGGCCGTTGAAGGCTTGCAGTCTGGAACGGGCGGCCGGCGAAGCGCAGCAGGTGTTCGAGCCGACGGAGAGGAGGGGGAGGAGGAAGGGTCCGCGTCGGGCGCCGGCGAGGCGGGATGATTCACGCTGCAAGCCGCGACATGTCCGAGTGTCTGGGCTTGCTTTGCGCGACGGCGAGCGCGCAGCGCTGGTTTCCAGAGAGGCCAGCCAGCGAAATGTGGGCGCCAGCACAACATCGCGTACGCTTCTACATCGTTGTGCATTTTAGTGCCGTCACTGTCACAGCTGCTTAAGCCGAGCAATGGAGCCTGATGAAAGGAGAGGTATAGGAAGCGTATTGTGGAAAGCGATCGTTTTGCGAGTTATAAACCAACAAAAGACAGCTCGCCCCTGCCGACAATGCCATGGTCATGCGGCCGCCACGGACCGCAGCGGCCTACCTAAGGCCATACAATTGCAGGCGATCGCTTCGCGACGTGGCAAGAAAAAACTGCGAGACGCTGAGCGTGCTGCCCTGTTGGAAGAAGGAAAGCGGTTGAAGGCGGCAGCACAATGTGCTATGCCCGTAACCATTCCATGATGCTTACATCTACTCTAGATTACGGGAGAGGAGCAATTTTTTTCGTTTAGACACCGCGTCTAAACTAAGCTGTCAGTTTAACAGCAGGCCAAAGGAAGGAGTCACAGCCGCTGCTGAGGACAGTGTTGGGCAGTGCGCTTGGCAGTGTTTGAGACGCTGGAGTATTCTGGCGGCCTCCCCTGTTAATGTACCCACCGTTAGCCCTACCTGAAGCGGGATGCGACGAGTCATCCGCGTTGTGCCCTTTCGTCCCTACTCGACGGCGTCGCCGATGGGTACGGATGTTGTCTTTTGCAGCGTACCGGGATGCTGTATCGTTATCGAGTCGGTTCCTACGAAAGCTTCGCAGGGGACAATGACCGCTCGTTGGCGCACGTCATCGTTAAGTGAGGTGCACAGGCAGATGCGCTTTGTCGGACAGGTGTTCACTCGCTGATTGCGCATGCGAGGGTCCTCGGGGTTTCTCAGTAATGATAAAGTGGCGACGCAGTCTGCCTCGAGGGCAAGTCTTCGCCGCAACTCTTTCTATGGTTGTCTTCTATGAGTCGGTGAATATGCAAAGCGTGGGAAAGCGAGGGTGATTGCTAAACTAGTGGAGAGTGTATTTACTTGTGTAGCCCTATCTTAAATTTACTGTTTGGTCGTTTCCCAAAGCTTTGATGGACTGAGCATTTGGGAATTTGCGCAACTGGTTGTTGTGCCCACTAAGGGCGGGGATAAAGGAATTAAAAGAGGCTGCTTTGGGGGAACCAGGGGCTGTTTACGTAAAGTCTTTCTGCGAGGCAGTCATCTGTATATAATTTTCTTTTTGTTGTGCTTCCGTCCTCATTTATTTGTTTTTTCAGTGCGAATGAACAGTTAACGCTCCCCAAGTTGACTTTGGTTAATGTGGCCGAGCAAATTCGGATCTGGAGGACGTTTTGCATTACATTACCACCCTCAACTTTTGTTTCGCTCTCAACAACATCAAGAGAGAGGGAAGGGAGATCGCAATTATACCGATAAAAACTAATTTGGCATCGAGATTGTGGTGAAAGCGACAGAGTTACAAGTTATTAGGGATGAATGAGTGTTCTCAGCAGCTGGATCGGCTAGGGAAAAAACACAGATAGGTCACGTTTCTTATGGCAGTTCTGTGATCCAAAAGACATCGCATTCTTTTCGGCTTTGTAATGGCCAATCGTTTGTTGTGGAGGTTGCCCGATATGCAGGGAAAGGGAGGACTGACAGCTTTCCATGCGGCAGGGTTTGGAAAAGGAAGACTGCTGGTGGGCCTCATCAACCATAGCGAGCCGCAGCCGTCAAACGCCTCCTGACTCTGTCGTCTGCTTCGAGGGCCGAATGCGTAAAATGTCGCAGCAGAATCATTGGTGTTCGAAGAGAAAGCGCACTACGGGCATCTCCTTGCGGAAATAACCAGCGTCGTCCTCTACTTCCACGCACTCGTATATAAACGGAACTTGTTAGCTGCTATCTAAAAACGCCGCAGCAGCCAGCGCTAATTGGTGATTTCGCCAGGCTGTGCACCTAAAGGTCCCCGTGACTTCAAGCCAGCTTGGCGAGTACGGGCAGGGAAGTTTCAGCGCAGTTAGAAGCGTAGCACTGTAGAGCTAACATATTCCGTGCTTAATTATGGGCAAAGCTTTCGTGCTAAAATTTTCACCCTGACGCCACCAGAACAGAACGGCGCAGTGACAAACTACGGAGAGCTCGCTTCTGAGAACTTGCGGTTACCCCTTCCGGCGAAGCACACGTCTGGGTTAAAACAGCGCCGAAAGGAAGACACAAAATGAGACAAACACAGAACGGGCTTCGTCTTTCTTTTCACCGGTATCATGGACGAAGTGGCTCTTCAAACGGTGCTCCACCAACGCTGCGCGTGTCGCCCGAAGAAGGCCCCGACCGGAAATGTGCGCTCACCGTGCCAACCTGATCCGCGCGGCGTGCCAGTGGACGTCCTGCGGCCGGAGCTGGACCACGCGGACCAGGCGCTCCCTGGCAGCGGGGCCGCCCAGCACGCGAAACACGTCGCCACCGCCTTCGTCCCAGTGCAGCCTGGTCGCCTCGCAGCTGCGCAGCGATTTACCACTTACATGGGGCACTGGACTCTCAGAAGAGGGGAGCGCTGTATCTAAGCACGCTAATTTCAGCCAGTTGGTGCACAATGCAGAGTGGAATACACAACGCCAAAAAGAATGGACGAGGCAAGAGCGAATTAAGCGCCGATCAAGTCTACCTTCCGGACAGCTGACGACGAGGACCTGGGCTTCTTGGCCAGATGCATGAAAGCCTTGAGTCACTAGAAATGTAGGCCCTTGTGTATCTGGCCAAGAAGCCCAGGTCCTCGTCGTTAACTGGCAACTCTTGGTCGGCACGAGGCCCAAAGGGCCTTAACGCAGCGCGCCCGGGCTGCGGCAAACGCCAATGGGGTACCTGTCTAGGCATCCCACCTAGTGGTTGTAAGGGCGTGACCCTTCAGGTCACGACCCCCAACACCTCTCCCTATGATTTAATAAATGATTTCACCACCACCACCACCCCCGTGTCATTCTTGTCCCGTCGATGCTTTTAGCGCGACAGCGTTGAAGCTCCCGCTCTGCAGAAAATGCGGTGTCATCGTCATTGTCGTCGGCGGCGTGAGCGAAAAAGCAGGTCGTCCACCTGCCATCTAGGTCACGTGACCCTGTGACGTCTTCACAGCCTGCCCAAACGGATTGCGAGCAAACTGCATACCGTTCCAGGTGGCAGTTAAATTAATGACTGCTCTCGAGAGGTTGCTCGGGGAGAGAAACCTGGATCTCACGAGCCCCCACCGGTGGCTGAAACAGCCACCTGCCGGAGCAGTGGCGCATCGCACCTAAACGCTTCACGACGTGCGGAAAACGTTTTCTCCTCCGTCTCGACGCGGCCGATCTTCGTCATGTGTTGGGCCGACTGGTCGACGGGATAAGTCCCCTCTAGGGGAAAGCGGGAGCAGCGAAGGAAGTGCCGCCTAGACGGCAGCTACGCGGTATTCGGGGAGCCGGTGAGCATAACGTTTCTGAATATTAACTGGAGGGAAAAATGCCGGCCCTGCACCTCATCCACCAATGACTGCTTGGCCGTAGACGCAGTTTCGGACTGACATCGGAAGGCTTGTTGACTGCTCTACGGATTGGATTTCTTGGTTGTTCAGTTTCGTTTTCACTAATGTTTTGTGAGCTTTTGTGGTGGTGCAGTTATCGAGCTTCGCAAGCAGTTCATTTCAAATCCGAAGCATCCGAAGGCGCGCTTAATCCAAAGGGGCTGAGCATAGTGTCTGGTGACTGCTGGGCCTGAAGTCCGTTTTCCTCAACGCGTGGAGCCATTTACGAAGCAAGCTGGGTTTGTTTAGCTGCAACCTGTGCATTGAAAGGTGAATGAAGGGAACAAAGTTTTTTGTGAATGTAAAACTCGGCAGCATGCAATTGTGACCTCTGCACATTTCCACCAGGAGTCCCGGAGTCACTTATTTTTTATAAGGGCAAAGTACTGCGACAGATGCTGCTTCTGTTTACCGTAGTCGTCAAGGGTTACATTTGCTTCATTTCGAAGTCTGGCGGTTGGCCGCGGTTTACGTGTTTTGGTTTGGTTTATTGGGGTTTAACGTCCCAAAGCGACTCAGGCTATGAGGTCAGCCGTAGTGAATGACTCCGGAAATTTCGACCACCTGGGGTTCTTTAACGTGAACTGACATCGCACAGTACACGGGCCTCTAGAATTTCGCCTCCATCGAAATTCGGCCGCCGTGGCCAGGATCGAACCCGCGTCTTTCGGGCCAGCAGCCGAGCGTCAGAACAACTGAGCCACAGCGGCGGCGCATTGTATGTAGAAGCGGCTACTGCTTCATGAATTAATTCCGGGAAATACCTGCATGTTGCACTTATCATGAACACGGCTGTCTCTTATTTGCGGTAGAAAGGTTTCCGCTTCATAATTCATGTTTCAGTGCGGTAGCACTTATAGTGGCCATTCCCCGCATTTAGCCGTTGTGAGTTTGTCCGAAGCCTGCTTCGTGGCAGGCTGCTCACCTGCCAGCTATATACAGGGTTTTTCACCCAAGACTTTACACACTTTTTAAAAATAGGCTTCTTCAGTTAGAAGAGCGCATTTTTTGGCACAGCAATCTCACCTGTGTAATACAACAGAATACAGCTACGACGTGCTAACTAGGAAACTGATTAACTGATATTAAATAGTTAACTTTTAACGATAACTGTTACGCTCCTTGATTATTGATGGCGTGTAGCCTACCGTATGTAATATCCATATCAGTCCTTAGAATTTCGAGAACGCGGTTACTTTGGCGCTGTGGCCCAACAAATTCTGGCTATTTCGACGAGTTACGTGCACTGGAGATGTTGCTTTGCCTGCAAGCTTCTCCAAAAAGCGTGTATTTTGGTGTGATGCAGCAAAAATTTGTTGGGGCACAGCGCTGAGGTACCGCGTTTCGGAAATTCTAAAACCCGATATCGATATTACTTAGGGTGGGCTACATGGCTCTCAGTAATTAAGGAGCCTAACAGTAGTAGTTCAAAAGTTAACTATTCAATAATAGTTAATCAGCCTGCTAGTTAGCACGTCTTAAATCCATTCTGATGTACTACACTGCTGACATTGCTATGCCGAAAAAAGCGATGTTCTAACTCAAAAAGAGTATTTTTAAAAAGGTAAAACCTTAGGTGAAACACCCAAGCACCGAATCTGCGAAATCACGGCTTTAAAGCGAGAGCTTCAGTACGCCATGTTCTGCGAGTTTCGCCAACCACGTCGCTTTGACCTTGAGCGACCTTCAGCCGCTCCGGAGTTGCGCCAGAAGAGATAAATAAAAGAAAAGGTGCATAACTGGCCCCTGAAACAGTGGGAACCTTAGTCGCGCGTTATGAAGGAAGCCAATAGCCGGTGAAACCAAGGTGCATAGGGGAATGCTTCTAATTTTTCTTATATGTGCGTTTGATCAATGGGAGAATTATACTTGGACTACTCTGTCGCTTAAATACAATTCAAAAGCGGAAGAAAAAACAACCATGACGCCGGTGGGATCCGAACCTATGGCCTCCGAATTTCGCATCCGGTGCTCTACCAATATACAGGGTACCAATGCGTTCTGCCAACATATGGCTTCTTGTTAGCTAAACAAGAAGCTCACCACCAGACGAAATCATACGATGTAGAATTTTGATGCCTCTGAATTGTGTAACACAGTCAAGCATTAAAAAGCTGATTCTTGTTCCTGGTTTTATCGGTCAATGGCGTAAGACAGAACGCCGTGGACCAGGCCCGTGGTTAGCAACTTCTGTTTTTTTTTAAATTTGTATCCTCTATAGTACGGGTTACCAGTATGGAGAGTATGGCTGCGTTTGGACATTAGGTTTGGACTGCAATACAAGGAGCTGTCTGCGTTATCACAACAGGAAACGATCTATGTCACCGTGGAGATTCGGGCGCTTACCCTTCCTGAATGATTTGCAGAAAATCGATTGACTTGGATTGCTTGCACAACGACAGGAGCTGAGTCCATGGAGTTGCGTCGGTTTTTAGGTGGCAGCCTTCTTCCTGGGTACAAACGGTGAAAGTAGTATGGGTATGATATGAGTAGAACTGCTATAGGATGTATCCCTCTAAGACGCTGCTGGCAATATCCATGAAAACTTCAATTAAGTATGAGCACAAGAAAGACGCAATAACTGCCTAACACTTCAACTGCGCTATGAGAGAAGGGAAGAAGTAGAGAGGGAAAGAAAGAAGAGAGAGAGCGAGGAACCGTAGTGGTGGGCTGCGGATTAATTTCGTCCACCTGGGGTTCTTTAACGTGGTGAATATACACCGCAAGGCACAGACAAGGGACAGAAACAGTGAAAGGCACACACGGGCGTTGACTATCAACTGAATTTGATTTCTGAGGCACAAACAATGTGTAGTCAAAGAAAGAGGCCGTCACCGCAATTCAGAGTAGTCATGTCAATGAATTATACCTCACTACTAGTGACTACTCTGAATTCCGGTGACCGCCTACTTCTTTGACTACACATTGTTTGTGCCTCAGAAATAAAGAGCCAACTAGCCCGTCTACTGACTCTTGTTCCTTAACGCGTATTGACATCGTATGGACGTCTTCATCATTTAACTTTTATCCTCCGTCCTCGTGCTCAGCAGTCGAACGCCAGAACCAGAGCCACCGCATGAGGTCACACTTTCTATTTAAAAAGCTTTTGTTATCTGTCTAAAGTCTGTGCAGGCATCGAGGAAGCCCGTCAGTTGGTTTCGCAACACGAAAAACCACCTGCCGATTCTCTGCAGGCATGCGGAAAATTCTGAACACAGTCTCACGATGGTTGAAAATTATTTGTCAAATGAGGATTAGAGGTGTCAGGGTAGAGAATATTCAATAGACTTCCTTACGTATTTGAACAGGTCTACATGCAGCACGGAACAATATAGACCTTCGACATCTACAGGAAAGACATAGCCACTAGAACTGGCTTTTAGAAAAACTGGCACCTTTGTTGAATTCTCGGTGGAAAAGGGATCATCAACTATAAAGGAACGCTGCAGTACTTTTTGCACAAATTGGGCTTGCAGCTGTGTCGGACAGTTTTTCATGCTGCATGCTTACTCATATATTGAGCCCAAATTAGGCAAAAACATGCGCGAACTGTCTTTTTTAAAAGAATTATGCAGCCGGCGCCGCGGGGCACACAGTGCGTCGTACCGCCGCCTGTGATTGGTCAAGAGGTCGTGACGACACATTGAGGACCAGAGAAGCTGCCGATATGGATCGGGCGCTGCGTTTCGTGCAGACCGCAGCTTTCCGCGGTGCTGCAAAAACGATTATGAGGACAATTTTTTCGCTGACGTCAAAAGAAAAAGATATCCCAGTTCACTTATTCCACGTATCCCCTGAAAGAAAAAAAGATGCAACCAAAACAATTCTACGCCTAGCACAAGCATACGCCAGCTGAAAAGACAGGTATGCATTCCATGCGTAAAAGGCGTCAGCGAAACCTCGTCTTGTATTCTCGGAAAGGAACGGGGGCGAACAATAATCAAGCCCAGTGACGTCACTAGGGTCGGCTGCACCCGGTGCGGTGCTAGCGCGTCACCCCCGCTCTTTTCAACGAGTGCACGGCGCTATCGCCGCCTCCAGTGCGCTGAGCTTGCTCTATACAATGCGACAGATAATTAGTAAACAAGTGCATGAAAAGCTCACCTGATGAATATATTTGCAAGTTGATATTATCAGGACCATGAAAACAAAACCCCTGAAATTTGCTTTTTGAACAAGAGATAAACACAACAATATTTTGAAGACATGGATGTATGTGGCGATTGACAGTGCGAAACGACTTGCGATTGTGTGTGCATTTAAAAGATTTACAAAGAAATGAGTATGAAAAGCTTGGAAGAATGAAAATAGCAAGTCGTCAGTAAGCATTTCAGTATACGCAGGACTAATGGATTTATATCTGCAGGGATAACTAGAGAGAGAGAGAGAGAGAAGGACGGAAGGCAGCGAGGTTGTCCAGGCAATGCCCAGTAGGCTAACCTACACGTGGGAAGGGAAAAAAGGGGGGATAACTAGAACGAAACCAATAATCTACTGATGCAAATACCTTCCCAGCATGTGGAACTGCGTCTACTCATTACGCCGTATTCATCGAGGACAACTGAAGTGGCGAATGGCACAAAGCCCAGTCGAACATACAAAAAAAAACTAAATTTATTGGCTTTGGAATGAGCAAGAACAAAAAAAAACCATTGAAGAGAGTTTAGGCAGATTCCGGAAGACAGCTTGAATAAATTGCAAGAACGACAACGCAACATTATTTATTACTGCAAAACAAACACCTCCAGAATATGTAGTAAGTCGTTTACTCCAGTATGTTGAAACACTTCTGGACATGTACACACTCGAACTTCAATCCAATTAAAGCACTGGAAGTGACGGGATGGCTAGTGTAGTTGAGTCGGGGATTTCTTCCCTCCTCTATTTTCTTGACAGCCTCTCCTGTCCCTCACAACAACGCCCAAGGCTCCGCTTCTTTCCCTGCGGAGGCGGCCGCACGCCTGGGGAGTCGCTCCCCCGTGCCATTGAAATGGCTGGCTAATCGAAGGGTTGCGGCTGCTTGCTTCATCAGAAGTGGGTCCCCACTCAGGACGCCGCTTCTTTTCCTCAGAGCCCGGTGACTCTTCGCGGGCGTCAGTCGTACTGCGTATGCGCCAAACGCTATTTCAAACCGATGTCTTACGTACGTTCGTGTTACGTACGCTATTTTTCGAATTTAGTGTGCGTGCTCTTGCGTACGCCAGGAAAAATAGCGTTGCCAACATGGCAGCGCCCAAGTCCCCGCTTCGGAGAGAAAATGTCATGTTATTGGGTTTTTAGGCATATTCATTGCCCTTAAATGGAGCGTATGATATTCGCTTTGCCTCCTCTCGCCGACAGCATAACGATTGAGAGATAAACTTGCCCCATTTTGGATTCTGTGTAACGATTCCGCCGTTCCTAACCCTATAACAAAACACCGCAGACTGTGGATTGGCTTGATTTGGATTTTTATGCCATGGTAGCCATAGCCTTGCCAAAAGT
This sequence comes from Amblyomma mixtum, assembly GCF_055824585.1. Lineage (NCBI taxonomy): Eukaryota > Metazoa > Arthropoda > Arachnida > Ixodida > Ixodidae > Amblyomma > Amblyomma mixtum. The sequence continues at coordinate 24,253,500 of NC_143014.1, forward strand.
AGTCGTTTCGGCTGTAGGGCAGTACGGGTCCGAAAGAATGCTAGTACGTACCATGACGTTCTTAAAGAACCTTGCTCGTTCGGTTACCTAAAAATTTTTTTTAAAAAAGCTAGGCCCTGCCCCGACTGCGCAGTGAGCGACTCATCGGGGACGCCATGCAACCGGCTATCTACGTGATACGACTTGGATCAGCTTGGCCAATGCCTTGGCTAAGCCTGAAAAATACGACACAAAATGTTTTTACATTAAAACACCAGATGGCGCCACTGCGGCCTTAGCTATCGTTGCGTTCGGGCGGTTGTACGGTAAACTAAAAGTGCTCTTGCGACTTCCACAGTAACCTCCCGCTAAATGCTTGCGTATAGCGTACGTAAGCGCTCATACGTTATACTAAAACTCTCTAATAGCATCCACCTTCACGGTAATCTGTATAATTTTTTTCACTGATTTTAGATGAGCTATGCTAGAGACGCGAGCTAGGCGAACCTGCTTTTGACGACGCTGAAACGCGGTCTGGCTCCTTTTTGGAAGTTCAACTATTTTTTAACGCACACCAGGAACTACTCAGTCTTCAGCGGAGACGCGGTCACCACACCAGGGCGCGTTTCTCACTCATTTTGTTCTTTCAATATCCACGCACTCTCACACGAAGTTTCCTGCTGTCTTCGTTCGGTGTGAAGCGAAGCCTAATGGCAAAATGCTATTTTCTCTTGCTGTCGATGTCACGCAGTGTTGTTTGCCGAAAATGCCAAACAGGTGATATCATCAGGTGCACGGGATACTCATTCATGGATCACAAGAACCACACTGCACGCGAGCAGCACTAAGCGCGGAAAAAAAAGAAGAGAAAGCGCCACTGCACGCGAGCGCCACTTAGCGACGAAAAAAAACGAAAGAAAAACGAGCGCACACGCAAACAGCAGTACCACCCGCCACCATATGTCGTCGTTGTTCACTTCGGCGCACGAGCATTCGTGACGTCACCAACCTCGGCGCATGTTCTGGTTCTTTCTGGGCGCACACTAGCCTACAATCACTGCGGCTCTACACGAGTCATGCACAGAAAGCCAACCGCTATGGCACTACATGAAATAAAGGTTATGTGGGCTCTTTTTCAGCCTACTGATTCCAAACAGAGAGCGTGTTTACAGGCTGCAGCACTCTTGCGTCATGTTCGATTATGTAATTCTGGCTACACAGGGTGCGTGTAGGCTGAGTCAGCACGGCTGAGTAAAATACTCGACAGCGCGCAGATGACACAGCAACAGAGCACGACCGACACACGAGTGGTTTCAAGACGTATTATTCCACAAACGCACAGGCAAGTACGCCCAAGGCGAGACAAAAAGTATCAAAGAAGAAAAAAGAAAAAGCACACGGTGCCGTTCCGGGTAATCTCGACGTATGGCACTCTTCGACGTTGAGGATGGCCGAGGGAACTCCGGACCACCAGGACCGCGGATCCTGTTGCGACGAGCCGGGCAGGGTTCCGAGAGCCGGGGGCTTGTAGACAAGACCAGGTGGGCGGTCCGGTGGAGTGAACACCTTGGAGGAATTGCCAGGCCGCGCGTACCAGGCGCTCCCTGCCATTTGGCCGAGCAATGGGACGTACGAAAGGGCGCACCCTCGCAGCGCCGACGTCGAGTACTCTGTCGTCGTCCTGTCGGGCATAGCACTGTACAAGGTAGACGCGGGCCGCCCGGTGGCATTCGGCAGCGTAGCTCGGTGACGTGGTATCGCCAGACATGTTGCTTCGATTCCCCTATCAATGAGTGAAGGCTTTGTGCTCGAAGGCCGCGCGCTGTTAGGTGCGCGTGCTTCTGAGCCGTCCTTCGTCCTCGTTTTTACCGCCACGTGCCAGGGAAGGAAATAAAAGAGTAACATGCCGAAATTCACGGGCAGAATGCATATAAAGCGCTTATATTATTTGAACAGGAAAACAACAGAAGCAAAGGAAAGAACAAAAATACAACTGAACGAATGATATTATAGGACGGCTATTGCCGGACTGAAGAGAACTTTCCCACGCTCACGCGACACGAGCCGCACGGGGCTGGAGGCTGAAAACAGGGTTGCGCCGAACAGCAAAGGCATCGCTGCTGTATATAACGCCGTCAATTTTGGCGCCCTATGTTCAGGACTGGCCTCCGAGACAGACTGATATCTCGGAGGCGATCCGAGATTTATTGCGTTTACTCTGAAGCCTCATAGTAAACGCTGTACACGGCCTGGAAGGCTTTTTTAGTTGCATTTAGTGCGTCGGTTTTTTCATTTTATTGTAATTTGTTTCATTTCCTTCTTGCTCTCCTCTTCCTTTTCTTCTATTTCCTTGCACCGCTCCGGTGGCCTAGGGGTTTTAGTAATACTTGTTGGGGGGCTAGTTGGTGCATGTTTCCAGAAAAGGGTTACAGCGCCGAAACAGAAAACAGACAGAAAGCTAGAGGGGACAGGCGCAGTGGTTTGGGCATCCGCCTCGGATGTGGGAGGTGCAGGGTTCGATTTCCAGTGCCGCGAGGCACCCACCGGTGATACAAGGGGTGCAAGCATTCCCCTGGAACAAGGAAATAACGACGTCATAGAATGCTAATGGCAATGGAGTTAACAGTTACCACAGAGCGATTAATCCAGAACACAGGAGACGGAAACGCAGGTCCCACTGTACAAGAAATGAAAGCTTGAAGATAGCCCAGCTTGTGACACTTACAGCCTTAAGATTCGGCGCATGACAAGACGTTCGTTTTTTGCGTCCAATGTGGTCCTGTGCTGTTATTTCTTTGTCCTTGTTCATGTCTTGCGCTGTATGCTAACCCTTGTTTACCAATGAGTCCTAAAATTTTCGTCTCGCAGAAGGCCACGTGCGACAGACAGGTCAATAATGCGCTCGCATATGTCTCTCACCGGCGCGCGTATTCTTCGAGCCTTCTTAGGCGACCAAATAGGTTTTCTCACTGCAGCGCGCCGTTGTCCGGCATAAATCAACCCCCTGCGCTCGCGTATACTGAAAAGCGCTGGTACGGAAAGAGTTTATTTCCAAAGAATGGCAGAGGGTGGTAAAATCCACTTCAGTGGATGCTAGTTAAGAATCTCACCAGAGTGCGAAAGTGAACAGGCAGCCGTCGCGCCGTTTGTGCGAGCACGGTTGCTCAATCTCCCGTATTGTGTGAGGCAGGAGCAGGAAACTCCAAAGGCACATATAGAAAGGTTCTTACTGCTGTGTGAGGTAGAGGCTCACCTATGCATTAGATACTTTTAGTTGGGCGTACGTAGTGAGTTTACGCGTACGCAAAGACCCTGAGGGTAACAAATGCGCATGCACAGAATGCTACGTATGTCACCGTTTCACGCTACGCTACAAACCACAGTGTGCGCGCTCTTGCGGGCACGTTATAAAGGGGCTGCGAAACAGGTTTTAACAAAGTTGTGTATGCCTGTGATGATAAAGGACACCGCTTCACGAATATCCTCCACCAAGAATTTTTTTAATGCGCTTTGTAAAAGAATTTGAATTTAAGCGTCTTCGCTCCTTTCCCTCTTCTTTCGTCACTTTTTGCACGATCAAAGGTCGGAGCTGCTCTGCCGGCCCCACCGCCGGGAGAGCAGCTTTCTGACCAGCCGGAGCTACGGCGCCTATTGGCCGCGGCCATGGTAGCTGCCTGACGTCTGACAGAATCTGACCAACAGCCATCTCTCTGCTGGTATGCGCAGAAGCGGTGCGAAGGAGGAGGGTTCGACCATGAAATAGTCGCCAGAAGGGGCTCGCCAGCTTTCGCGCGTGATTGTGCGTTGTCTGCTGCATGTAGGAGGGTGCTATTTAGCTCAGGTGTTAATATCAAAATAATGAAAAGTGACTGAGCGAGTTGATGTGCTCTCCTCGGGAGGTATTTAAGAGCCCCTTTAAGAGATGCGTTGACAAGGTGGGGGCGCGCTGCTCACCCGCTTCGGAATAAATATGTCGCCGCTTCATTCTTCGACGCGATATATCTCTCGAAAGGTGGCGTTAGCTTTTATTTTGCACACTCTCGCCCACACGCAAAACTAAAAGCGATTAGTGTTTCTGAGATAATTTGGTGATTTTTTAAGGTATAAAAAGGCATCGCAGCTTTCAAACGCCCTCTTCGGCGGAGAATGCCTTCACGCGTCCCACTGGAACAACGCCATCGCGTGATCGCAATGTCGCTTTGCGGCAAGTCTTAGAATGACATTGCTGAGAGCGTTGGAGTCAGACTACTGCGACCTTGCGATGACGCGGTGGCGTTGTTCCAGTGGCACGCGTGGAGGCATTCTCCGCCGAAGAGGGCGTTTGAAAGCTGCGATGCCTTTTAGTACCGTCGACACACTGCAAGGCTGATTAAAGAGCTGGCTGGAACCCCGTTTATCGCGATCCAGGCAATGGTTTCAATGTGCTGCTATATTCCTTTCCTTTTATTTTCATGCGAAGCATACTAAAATAGCCCAACCCAGCTCCTCGAGCGCGGCGATGTCGTTCATTGACCTTTCGTGACATCCATGTCATACCACGTGATGCGTGACGTCACAGCAGATGAAAAACGGGGGCCCAACTCGCGCCGTCGCGCGAGGCGTCGTAACCAAGGATGACCACGTGGTGCGTGACGTCACAGCAGATGAGAAACGGGGGCCCAGCTCGCGCCGTTGCGCGAGGCGTCGCGACCAAGGAGGACCACGTGATGCGTGACGTAACGACATAGGAGAAACGGGGCCCCAGCTCGCGCCGTCGCGCGAGGCGTCGCGACCAATGTGTTTCCTGCTTCTGCCGCTAGGTGCGCTGTAGTGAACATGTGATGCTGGAGCGGCGGTATACAAGGGGGTGCGCCTGCCTCTGCAAGGCGTACACGGTATAGAGATGCCTCCTGGAGACAGGGCTGCTCGTTGGAATGAGAAGCAAAAGTTGCGGCGTGCTACAGAGACTGATGAAGAACGTGAAGAATGTCTAGCCAAGCGGCGTGCTCGATATGCAACTCGGCGACAATATGCTTCGCATCTGACTAGGCTTAACCTAAGCTAAGCCTCAGCCATTTTTTCTTATCATAACTTTGCATCGCCAGGCTGGCATCCCGTAATGGTCAAGAAAAAATGAGAGAAATAAATCACGTCTCATGCAGTCTTACATACTAATCATGCGCATGCGCTCTACGGCTTGGCGGGATCTTGCGAATTGATATTGTGGCAGGGCGTGTGTCCTCGGGCTCGGAATAGCGTAGCAGACGACGCTCTGCCTTCGTGCGCGTGCGCGAACTCTCGCCTTGTTGCACGCTTATCGCCGTTAGAAGGCGCTGACCAGCAGTTCGGTCGACGCTCGCACTATATTATTAAAAATCAAGGTGGCTGTACGTTGACGTCTTGTCACTAGACGGCGCCATTGTGCGCACTTGCACGTGATGGATGCTACGGCACGGCAAACTAAAAGTGTCGTGTTCGTGCCATTTACAGCGTCACGCAAGGCAGTGAGCGATGCGTACGCAAACTTAGTAAGGGAGAGACAGAAAAGCGTTTAATGCACAGAATTGTTGGGTGGGCCCTTGTTCGAGGAGCATATTGGCTTTTGCCGCCGCTCTTGCCCGGTTCACCAGCGAGAGCTGGTCTTCCGAATGTGAGCCGGACAGCGCCGCCTCCCAGAACTCACTTGTTGGGTCATTGATTCTTTGCATAGCCGGGTTTTTCTGGCAGGCCCATACCATGTGGTATATGTCGGCCACTTCACCGCAGAAAGCGCAATGCAGATCGTAGGAATTTAGAAACATATAGTTGAATTTGACGGGATTTATACAAGTATTCGGTTGCTAATTCCTTAGGATGACCCCTTGCTTCCTTACTGCGTCCGCACTACCAAATTTAAAAGTAAAATTATAGGATGGGGGAAGATGGGACGTCCCCATTGAAACGGGGTGGTGGCAGTTGCCACCATGCTCAGCTTTTATCGGAGTAATTTCTTTATCGGAGTAATAAAGGAGTTTATAAATTTGCCATTTTCTTTAAATACAATTTTTGATCCTGCTCTTTAACCATATGTCACCTCTCTGTTTTTGAGTCAGCAATCTTCTGATCTCTTTTTGCTAAATACTACCGCAGATTCATTCACATCGTTATCTAAAGCCTAGAGCCTCAGGGAGAGTGATTGTGCCTGCATCGACATCCGTACGGGTATTACCACATTCTAGTATCAGATGTTCAATTGTTTCTAGAGATTTACCTACACACTGCACATGTGTCATCTCCTTGGTTTAATTTCTTTTTCTAGCGCCGCGTTCTGAGGCACCGTGATCTAGCTTCAAAGAGTATGGGAACTGCCCCTTGAGTTACCAGAAAAAGATTGCTTCGTGATCTGCCTTTTCGAATTTCGGTATATTTCTGCAGTCTGCTTCTTTTTTATTTTGAACTATTCCAGGTTTTACTTTCTGTGTTTTTCACCTGTCATTTAACGATCTTCATTTCTCCGTCCTTCTTTGCTGCGCACTTACTACTTAGTTTCCTAGTCCTTTTCCGCCACGGTGAGTCAACGCTCTTTCTGTATAAGCATTGAAAAACCTTAGATGCCCGCCTGTCATATAGCATCTTACTCTTAGCTTCGCGTGCTTCGAAAGATGCCGAGCACATATCCCCCCTTACTGTCTCGTTTGGAGTTTTGCCATGGGCACCTAGTGATAATCTTCCAACAACTTTCTGATTTATAACCGGAAAAAAACCGGTCACACAAGACGAGGGACAAGAAGAGTGTACACACCACAACGACTGGCCGTTGTTGTTGTGGTGTGTACTCTTCTTGACCCTCGTCTTGTGTGACTGGTTTTTTTCCGTTTACCGGTCACACAAGACGAGGGACAAGAAGAGTGTACACACCACAACGACTGGCCGTTGTTGTTGTGGTGTGTACTCTTCTTGACCCTCGTCTTGTGTGACTGGTTTTTTTCCGTTTACCGGTCACACAAGACGAGGGACAAGAAGAGTGTACACACCACAACGACTGGCCGTTGTTGTTGTGGTGTGTACTCTTCTTGACCCTCGTCTTGTGTGACTGGTTTTTTTCCGTTTACCGGTCACACAAGACGAGGGACAAGAAGAGTGTACACACCACAACGACTGGCCGTTGTTGTTGTGGTGTGTACTCTTCTTGACCCTCGTCTTGTGTGACTGGTTTTTTTCCGTTTACAATGTACCAACTGGCCCGCATTTCAACCCTTCTGCATACTATTTCTTCTTCCGTGGGCGTCTTTCTAAATGTTCATACTCCTGGCAGTCAGGCTACGCTTTGTGTTAGTGCAATCGCTTCCATCACTTGTCGAGCGCGCACCCTTTCCCATTGCCTCAATGTCAACATTGCTCCACCAGAGCTGGTGGCGTTCTTCGGGTTGCTGGAGCCTTCGACCGGCCATTGGAAGAGAATGGTCAAGATCTGGAAATCGGAGTGCTGGAGGCAATTGAGGCTTTTGCACGATTGGTTGCGAGTGTTGTGCCTCGCGGGACGTGACGAGCTGTCAGGAGCTCGCTGCCTCCAGGAGCACCGCCGTTTGGCAGGCCAGGCAACGGAAGCGTTCTGAATCAGCTGAGGGTGCATCTGCCAAAGAAAGAACGGGCAAGGGAAAACAGAGCCTCAGTTGTATACTTGGAAGGTGCGACAGTGCCCAAGGATGTTGATGACCTGCTAAACAATTGGCCCTAAGTACAGCCTCACACCAAGCTTAATTAAGGAGCCTTGAGCTGCTAGCCACCGTACATCGGCTGGCTGATAAAGCACAAAAGGATGAGAAACAGCGCTATTTGTCTGAAGGGGTGGATGTTCTTTTGAAGGTTGATGACAAGCAGTTAGTGCACAGCAAACGAGCGCTTAACCGAGTTGTCGACCGAAAAAACCAGTCGTTGTGGTGTGTACACTCTTCTTGTCCCTCGTCTTGTGTGACTGATTTTTTTCCGTTTAGAATGTACCAACTGGCCCACATTTCAACCGTTCTGCATGCTATTTCTGATTTACTTCTAATCTGTGCCCGTTCTATTCTTCGCCCGTAGGCACAGAACCGCACTACCAAAAGTAAGCGCCAGTCCCATTATTCCTTTCCAAATACCTCTCCGTACTTCAGTATTACTGTACCCTCATAATGCCCTATGTTTCATTACCTAGGCATTTATTCGCCCTTTCTTCCTAAGTCTGTGTTTTACCATGTAATATATCATCTCTTTCTTTCTTTCTTTCTTTCTTTCTTTCTTTCTTCCTTTCTTTCTTTCTTTCTTTCTTTCTTTCTTTCTTTCTTTCTTTCTTTCTTTCTTTCTTTCTTTCTTTCTTTCTTTCTTTCTTTCTTTCTTTCTTTCTTTCTTTCTTTCTTTCCTTCTTCCTTTTTTTCTTTCATTCTTTCCTTCTTTCTTTCTTTCTTTCTTTCTTTCTTTCTTTCTTTCTTTCTTTCTTTCTCTCTTCCTTTCTTTCTTTCTTTCTTTCCTTCTTTCGTTCTTTCTTTCGTTCTTTCTTTCCTTCTTTCTTTCTTCTTCCTTCCTTTTCTTCCTCTCTTTCTTCCTTTCTCTCTTCCTTTCGTTCTTTCTCTCTTTCTTTGCTTCTTTCTTTCTTTCTTTCTTTCTTCCTTTCTTTCTTCTTTCTTTCTTTCTTTCTTTCTTTCTTTCTTTCTTTCTTCCTTTCTCTCTTTCTTTCTTTCGTTCTTTCTTCCTTTCCTTCCTTCCTTCTTTCTTTCTTTCTTTTTTTCTTTCTTCCTTTCTCTCTTTCTTTCTTTCTTTTTTCTTCCTTCCTTTCTCTTTTTCTTTCTTTCGTTCTTTCTTTCTTTCTTCCTTTCTTCCTTTCTTTGCTTCTTTCTCTCGTTCTTTCTTTCTTTTTCTTCCTTTCTCTCCTTCTTCCTTTCGTTCTTTCTTTCTTTCTTTCTTTCTTTCCTTCTTCCTTTCTCTCTTTCTTGCTTTCTTTCTTTCTTCCTTTCTCTCTTCCTTTCTTTCGTTCTTTCTTTCTTTCTTTCTTCATTTCCCTCTTTCTTTCTTTCTTTCTTTCTTTCTTTCTTTCTTTCTTTCTTTCTTTCTTTCTTTCTTTCTTTCTCTCTTTCTTTCTTCCTTTCTTTCTTCTTCCTTTCTTTCTTTCTTTTTTCCTTTCTTCTTTCTTCCCTTCTTTCTTTCTTTCTTTCTTTCTTTGTTTCTTTCTTCCTTTCCTTCTTCCTTTCTTTCTTTCTTTCTTTCTTTCTTTCTTTCTCTCTTTCTTCCTTTCTTTCTTTCTTTCTTTCTTTCTTTATTTCGTTCTTCTTCCTTTGGCCAGATGAGCAGCGCAGCGCTGTGCTTAGGGCACCGCACGTCACTCGCCCCTGCAGCCGCGCGCGTCATCCGTCCGCCGCTTCTGACGCTTTAAAGACAATCAGAGCGTGCAAACCTACCTGTAGCAAAAAGTTGACGAGTATCTGCGCTCTTTTGCTTCTTCCACTTGACTTTTAAATTGTCCCAACACTTTTTTAATTGCTGGTGACTTCGCTTCGTAACGCCGCACCGACTGTTGTACGCTTCCTCGATCGCCAACCACGCCGCACGCTTCCTGCCGGCGCACACAGCGTCTGTTTTTTTGTTTTCAAGCACTGCGCGGTGTTTGTCCACCAGGTCGGTAAGAATTGCGCGTTATTGTACACTTTGGAGCAAAGCGCGATATCTAAAGGCACTAAACAGTAAACAAAAATAAAAGTTAGCAGCGCTTGACAGGAGGAAAAAACACCAGCAAAAGATAAACGACGTGGACGGTAGAGGCAGCAAGGCACAACGCTATATTGACGGCTGACGACGGTGGCCAGACTGAAAAGAAGACATCGCCTTTGTCAGCCGGTACTGATATACTGTTTTCGCGGGACTGTTTGAAAATCGCTCTTTTTACATGTCATTGCCCACAACTTTTAAGTACGCTAAATAATACGTGTGTATCATTTTAATCGCAAAGCGTAAAACTTCATAACCTCGCTCCCATAGTGCTTCCTTGACCAGAAAAGGAGGACTTTCGAAAGTGCGTGTTAAGTGCCGTTTCTGAACTGGTCGTCGTACTTATCTTATACTTGTTCTTAAGCGCTACTTTCGAAAGTGTGACTTTCGTGTTAGGATAAGGAACATTCTTGAATACGGGGGTTAGAAACTGACGTCGGCTGAGGCCACAATGAGTCGTGTGATCCGCGGGCCGCTGAACTCGGACGCCGGTCGGGAGCTCGAAGGTCGAGGCTGAACGAGGCAATAACGTAGCCAGCAGTGAGACTGGCATGCGGCTCGTCCGTCATCATCATCATCAGCCTGACTACTCCTACTGCAGGACAAAGGCCTCTCCCATGTCTCTCCAATTAACCCTGTCCTTTGCCAGTTGCGGCCACCGCGTCCCCGCAAACTTCTTAATCCCATCCGCTCACCTAACTTTCTGCCGCCTCCTGCTACGTTTGCCTTCTATTGGAATACACTCCGTTACCCTCAAGGACAACCGGTTATCTTGCCTTCGCATTACATGCCCTGCACAAGGCCATTTTTTCCTCTTTGATTTCGACTAGGATGTTATTAACCCGCGTTTGTTCCCTCACCCACTCCGCCCGCTTCCGATCTCTTAACGTTACACCTATAATTTTTCATTCCGTAGCTCGCTGCGTTGTCCTTAACTTAAGCTGAACCCTCTTTGTTAGCCTCCACGTTTCTGCCCCGTAGGTGAGCACCGGTAAGATACAGCTGTTGTAGACTTTTCTCTTGAGGGATATTGACAAACTACCACTCATTATCTGAGAGAACCTGCCATATGCACTCCACCCCATTCTTATTCTTCTAGTTCTTTCCCTCTCATGATCCGGATCAGCGGTCACTACCTGCCCTAAGTAGACATATTCTCTTACTACTTCCAGCACCTCGCTACCAAATGTGAACTGCTGTTCCCTTGCTAGACTGTTGAACATAACTTTAGTTTTGTGCATGTTAATTTTTAACCCGTTCGGCTCTGCCTGTCTAATTCACTGATCGAGCTTTGCAGTTCATGTCCTGAGTGACTTAGCAAAGTAATGTCATCAGCGAATCGCAAATTACTTAGGTATTCTCCATTAACTCTTATCCCCAACTGTTCCCATTTCAGGCCTCGGAATACCTCCTGTAAACAGGCGGTGAATAGCATTGGCGAGATCGTGTCTCCCTGCCTGACACCTTTACTTATTCGAATTTTATTGCTGACTTTATGGAGGACTATGGTAGCTGTGAGGTCGTTATAAATATCTTCCAATATTTTCACATAACACTCTTCTACACCCTGATTCCGCAACGCCGGCATGACAGCTGAGGTTCATCTGTCTGCCATCAACATCATCATCATCAACATCTGTCATCCACAACCACTATATGGATCATCACAGAGCAGCCATGGATGGGCACCACAACCTGATGGGGCACCGGATCTGAGGTCAGGTTCCCGAGGAGTGAGCTGTGCTATTCTGGTGCTAAATCCGATGTGCTCCAGGCCGTGCCGACGCCATTTCTCCTGAGTCACTGTTTTAACCTTTCCGAAGTACTGAAAGTTATGAACCAACACCTTGCCCGCAATCTTAGGTGGGTTCCAATGAACCATGGTGTTCCTGTTCTGATGATTCGGGTCGATGATAAGGCACCTTCTGTATTTGAATGTCATCTCAGGCTGCGTCGCTAGCGCCTCCTTGTCCTCGGCTTTCTGAACGTCAGCATGCACACTTGATTGAAATGGAATGCGCCAACGTCGGTCCACCGACTTCATACTCACAAACCCTGATGGATCTGAGGCAACGTCATCGATGTTGTAGGGGCGGGCCGAGGGGATCAGTGCCCTACGAACGCAGGGGAGACACTGATAGGCCGCGGAGCCTGGATGGTTCAAGCTGAATAAAGGAGGACCTAGTGAGTGCGTTGTGGTCGTTGACGTATGGCCTACTGGCGGATCGACGCAGCCTGCCGCCGTCTGGCCAACCGTCGTACTCGGGAAAACTGGGCTTACATGTGCTATTCCATCCGATCCGCCCGGCAGTCGGCTACAGCCTGGCGCCTCCTATGGTCCCTGTTCCAGGTCTCTACCAACCGCCATCCTTTCCTCGGAGCACCCAACGCTCAAGGTGTGACCTACCAGGTACTGGCCGAGCAGCTGGCCGACCACCTCTCCAAGGCAGCACATCCGGCCCCCAGTATCCTGCTGGGCCTCTACTTGCAGCCGCAGTATAGTCCCCCCCGCCCCCCGCATCTGCAGGCGCTGTGAGTGCAATCACAACGCTGTGCAACGAGCCCACCACCTCCCAAGAACTTCACCGGGCCGTCAAGCAGTACAAAAAGAAGAGTGCACCAGGGGCAGACCGGCTCGCACTGCAGACGCTGCGGAACCTGGATGCTCCAGAAAAGGCTCGCCTCCTGGTCGTCTTCAATGTGATCTGGGCCAGCGGAATCCTACCGGAGAGTTGGACCACAGCCATCGTGGTCCCCATCCTCGAGCCCCGAAAACCTTCCCGGGAGCTCTCCTTGTACCGAACAGTCTCACTAATCTCGGCTGCCTGCAAGACCATGGAGTCGGTGGCTGTCGAGTCACTCATCTGGATCGCACGGGCCGCCAACTTCCTTCCCGAGAGCAAGACAGGGTTCCGTATTCACCGCTGAACCGCAGACTCCATCATGGACGTGGTCTCCACCCTTGAGGAAGCTAAGCACTATGCAGACGTCGCCCTTCTAGTACCCCTAGATATAATAATAATAATAATCTTTATTCAGCATAATCTGAACATACAAAAAAAAAACGGAAGCGCCGAAGCCACAAGTGGGCTTGTGCTTGTGCTTGTGCACAAGTGGGTTTGTGCTTCCAGTCAGCTTTCGACAACCTGCCACACAGCACCATCGAGCTGGCACTGGACAAGCTGGGAGTTATGGAAAGCCTCCAACGATTCACAATTTCTTTCCTTTCAAAGAGCTTCATACAGGCGTGCAGGTGGCACCGTGAGCTCTCCTCGCCCAGTCACCTCCAGGGTACCTCAGGGCTCAGTCCTGAGCCCCTGCCTGTTCAACCAAGTCACGGCGGGCCTCCCCGACTCCATCCAGCAGGACCACCGCCACAAGGTTATCTGCTCTGTCTACACGCACTGCGCTGCCCTCTGGGTCCGAGCTCCGAGGAGGCAGATCGTCTCTGCCAGGCAGGCTTTCAAACGTGCTTTCAACGTGGTACAGCGGTTCCTTGCAACCACGGGCCTGGTCTTCTCGGCCAACAAAGTCGAGGCCCTACTCGACCACCCGAGGGGAGTTCGAGCCACGGCTAGAATTGCTATCCTCAAGATCAATGGCATTAACCAGTCTTGAAAACCCCAGGTGAAGTACCTAGGCCTCACCATCGGCAGCCGACTGACTGGGATTCCTGCTGACAAGGCCCTGCTGTCTCACCTGGATCGTGTAGGCCGAGCAATCCAACGGATCTTTTCCCGATGGAACGGCCGCACCGCCACCTGGGCGATGCAGTGGCTGCACCGCCACCACCGTCTGATCAAGGCAGCGGCCACATCAGCCATCCTCTACGCCTTACCTCTCGTCCCTCTGCGGCCAACCCGTCTTAATCTCTTGGAACTTGCTCTCAGGAGATGGATTCATCGTCTCATGGGCGCAGCCACCGATCGCAGGTCCCGGCCACCCTGGCTGAGGCTGGAGTCTACCCTTTGAATCAGCTGCTGCTCTAGCAAAGCGATGGCCTTGTGTTATGGCATCCGCCTCGCATTCAGAAGGTGCTGGATTCGATCCCCAGTGCAGCCAGGTACCCACGAATTTTCTAACGGGTACAAGATTTCCCCCCGCCTGGTGGTCCGCTCTTCTGGGGTGAGATGCTTGGGAACAGAGTCTTGGACCAAACCGTTGCGTTGACGGGCCAGTGATTCGTTCCGCCGTCAAGCAACCCTAAAATCCGCCTCGTGCGGTAAAAGCCACCCGTCTCGCAAAAGATGGATTCATCATCTCCTGGGCGCCCCACAGCGATCGCAGGTTCCGGCCACCCTGGCGGGGGCTGCCGTCTACCCTTTAACCTTCTGCTCTTCGAGAGAGGCCTCCCCAAAACATAGACCGGCTCAACCACGCCGGGATGGAGACAGGTGGCAGCGGCTCTGGCAGCACCACAGCTGGGGCAGACCCGGACCTGCAGGCTTTTCTTCACGGGCAGCTGCACCGCATGGATGGATGGATGGATGGATCACAGTTTCTTGCTATTACCTAGAGGGAAAGCTGGCAGCCCGTCTATGGGAGTTTGCATGGCGACCCCTCGAGACCACTTCAGCCACCATGGGCGCTCAAAGCATCATGGGGCGGTGAGCTACTTGTTGCGGAACTGCAACTTTTGGCCAAAAAATAATCAAGAACTAAAGCTGTTTGATAACTACAAACGTCCTAATATTCAATATCTTGTCTAATGATTGCAACAAACGAGCATCAAAGCGTTTAAGTGCAAAGTTTGCCCAAAATAAGAGACGACTCGCTCTCCTATTGGCCTAGTAATGAACACTATAAAAACTAATCTTTCGTAATTAACAGGCGCACTTTTAAAAGTAAATATGTTTTCAAAAAAAATGTTGTTGCTTAAATCCTATAAGAGGTTTTTAATGGCATTTCAGAAAAGTGAAACCTTTTATTGGCGTCGTGTTTCTAAGCGTTTTCACTACTATGGGTTTTGCACACTGCGTTCGCGTGAAAGTCGTCTGCACACACACGGACAGCGTTTTCGGAATGAAACATCTCAGTAGTGCCACTCCGTGTTCCCGATAAACTACGACTGTCTCGCAACAAGTAGCTCACCGCCCCATGATGCTTTGGGCGTCCATGGTGGCTGAAGTGCAGCGCCGCCAGCTTTCCCTCTAGGTAATAGTAAGAAACTCTATGGGATGGATGGATGGATAGGAGCGCCCCCTTTGAAACGGGGTACATGCTCAGCTTTTCTTTCTTTACTATTTTTTGTTTACTGTGTTGGCAATTCTCATTAAGATTCGCCATCATCTTTACCTACGGTTTCCTACAATTCTAATCTTAAGTCACATCTCTGCTTTTCAGCCACCAATCCTCCAATCGCTTTTTGCTAACTTCCACTGCAGATTTATTTACATGACCATTGTTATCTTTAAACCCTATGGCCTCAGGAAGAGTGACTGCGCCTTCATCGACTACCGGATGGATACCTACACATTTGATTATGAGGTGTTCAATTGTTTCCACAGATCTACCACACACTGTACATGTGTCATCTTCTTCGTTAAATTTCTTTTTGTAGCTGCGCGTTCTAAGACACCCTGACCTAGCTTCAAAAAGTAGGGCACTGTCTCTTGAGTTATCATAGAAAAATTCTTTCCTGATCTGCCTTTTCCAGTATCGATATAGTTCTACCACGGCCACTCGATCTTCCCTTGGGAGCGGCCTGCCGAGTCGTGGAGCAGACAAAGGGGAGAGTGTGATGCGGCTGCTTGCCATTTCGGCCGCTAGGGGCGCCAAGCATCGGTGAAACGCTCCCGGCAGGCCGGCGCGGTCGGAGGCTCGGAAGCTGAGGCTTTCTGTGTTTTCTCTTGCGTTTACGTGTTGTTCCTGTTCGAACTTCACTACGCTCACGTACAGGCGCGGACAAAATTAAACGGAGCACGCAACTGTCCTCGAATATATTTCACGCGCCACCTAATTGAAATTTCCAGCAGTGGTACACGCATGCTGGTAGAGGAGGTTGGTGGGCTTTTTTGTAGACAAACAACGCTTCTTCATTACCAATAGAGAAGGCGTGATTGCACTTCGAACGCAATAGCGTGCTCCGTTTACTTATGGTCGCGCCTGTACGTGCGTCGAAAACAAGCATTGTGAACTCTTTTTCTGAGTGTAGATGCGCACAATACTAGCGAATAACCGTAAACGCGGTGCCTTGTCGTATGTCTTCGTCGAGCGAAAGAATGCTCCTCGGTAAGCTCTGCTGCACGCGCTCCTACCACGATGGCGTATAAGCTTCGTTTTTTGCCTGATCCTTTAAGGGGTTTTCGATAATGCCTAAAAACTGTTGTGTGCCGCGCTGCCTATCAAATGTTGCAAGAAACCCGGAACTTTGTTATCATGAACTACCGTCCAATGCAAACCTTCGGGAGGAGTGGTTACGCAACATCTCGCGGCAAGGTGGTGACAAGGGCAGCCAGTGGCAACCGAGCTCCAGAGCTGTTGTATGCTCACTGCATTTCAATCAGGAGGATTACCGACAAGGAACGAAGCGCAAGTGCTCAGGCCGACGGCGGTTCCGACGAAATTTCCCTTCTATCCCACATACAAACAGCCGGTGACTTCAAAGAAGCGGACATCGCATTGTCGTGCGCAACCTGACGTTCTCATATCTCAGACGAGCGGTACTTTGGAAGGTAAATCGAGAGGAATAAATGCGGAAGAGAAATCTGCACACTCAGATTTCAGCACTGAACACGGCGGAAGCGAAAGTTTCAGAGTCCACTCAGATGGAGCAGAAAGCCATTCTTCGGACGATTGCATTGGTGTAGAAGTATGTCGGATAAAGGAGTGTAAATATGAAGAATGTCAGACGTCATTCAATTTGACAGGCTTTTTCGACGAGACTAAAACAAGAGCTCATCGCTTCGAAATGCAAACCCGAGGACCTAATGAGCGACTGCAAAAGCTGCAAGAAAGTTATGACGAAGTCCGCCAACGGTTGAAACGTTATGAAGATGACCGAGCTGTGTAGGCCGCAGTGAACATGTCCAAGGCTGCAGCAGACGGTGACAAGACTGCGAAATTTGTCTTGGAACAGGTCATGAACTTTGACAAAGCAAGACCAGCTTGGTACGAGCCAACATTGAGAGAGTGTATATTATGGAGAGCAACGTCCTCCAAAGAATACGACTTGGTGCGCGGAAGAAAGCTTCTGAAACTACCGTGCCGAAGCACGCTGCAGAAGAAGCTGTTGAGGCTACTCCTAGCCAACTGGGCAGGATACGTGAATAGCTCGCTGGAAAGTATCCTGAAACTTTCGCGGAAGCCTCTATAGACGCAAGACTTTTCGGGACAGAGAGCACATGCTTGACGAGTGGTCTTATTAAAGTGTTTCTAGCTACTCCCTTTCATTTTTGTGTGCTGCGTATGTGATTAATGTATGAAAGGTACACGAAGTATTCTTGTGCTGTTGTCAGATGTGCTCGTCTCGTGAGGAGACACATGTGAAAGTCTCGTGAGGAGACACATGGTTCGCCTTTAGCCCCTCCTCCTTGACATAATTCACAATATTGTCGCCAACTACAAGACTACAGAGCGAGCAGTGGCGAGCACAGGAGGGCTCGCGCAAGGCCCACCACCAACATTAAATTATGCCATGGTCATTCGCCGTGTAGTCCTGTCTTCGGCTCGCCATCACATTACAACATGTATTTATGTCCTGCATAAGCGGAAATGTACGGAGAATCGTTACTGCTCGCCGTCTTTTATATACATCAACAATACTGAGTAAAAAAATTTTCTTGTTATCTGAGGGCACTTTTTCGAAAAAAGTAATAAGTGCATCTGTGCCGTAATCAAAGGGCATGAGTTGAGCATGCGTGGACAAAACAATGTCAGTAGTCGTTATGACAATCTCAGTTGCGTGTTCTGCATAGCTTTCTGTGCTGCGAGCCTTACCGACCACGGGGATATCGACAAACATCCGCGTACGCGACCGTGCTCATTTTATTTGCGTTTCCAAAGGTGTGAAATTATACCCGGCCACCCCGTTCCCTACTTTATACCATTATGAATACTACAGGATAAAGAACCAGTAGATCGAAATATAATTTTTATTAAATTTCAGAGCCCTAACTCACAGGGCTCCGAGGCCCAGTGCATACCGTGAGGTGCAGTGCATACACCGCAAAACTGCAGGCAACGATTCCGTTACAAATGCACACAAAGCCCTGCCAGCGCTTCTACTCCTTCACCGATAGCCAGCGCTACGGCCGCCGCGGCGGCGCAAGCTGGTACTTCCGCCATCACAGGCCTCGAGGCGCAATCGGCAGGCCGCTCCCAAGAGAGGGAGATCGAGCGGCCGTGGTTCTACACTATGTTTCTTTTCCATTGAATTCATCCAATTTTTAACTTCCGCGTTTTTAACCTGTCGTTTAATGCTCTTTCTTTCTCCGTCCTCATGACCGGCATACTTAGTGGTTAGTTTTCTAGTTCTTTTCCGCCACTGTGAGTCAACGCTCTTTCTGTATAAATATTTAAATACCTTAGCTGCCCACCTGTTATCGCCCAATTTCCTCAGGCGTTCTTCATATAGTATTTTACTCTTAGCTTCCCGTGCCTCGAACGATGCCCAGCCCATATTCCCTTGTACTGCCTCGTTTGTGGTTTTGCCGTGGGCACCTAGTGCTAATCTTCCAACAGCTCTCTGATTTACGTCTAATCTCGACTGAACTTCTGCCCTTAAGCACAGAACCGCATTGCCAAAAGTAAGTCCCGGCACCATTATTCCTTTCGAAATACCACTTAGTACTTCATACCTGTTGTACCCCCACAATGCGCTATGTCTCATTATCCCGGCGTCTCTTCGTCCTTTTGCCCTAAGAGCCTGTTCGTGCTTTTCCGTGTATATCTGCCCTTCGTTTAGCCATATCCCGAGGTATTTGTATTCGGCCATTTTGGGTATTTCGTGTCCTTGTATTGTAAGCACCTGGTCAGTTGTATCGTTAAAAATCATAACACCTGATTTAGTTGCGCTAAAACTGAATCCTAGAGCGTCGCCTTCGTCTCCACAACAATTAACCAAAGTTTGTAAATCTTCCTGGCTATCTGCTAACAGTACAATATCGTCCGCATACATTAAACCCGGCAGTCGCTGCTAAACTACATTTCCGCCTAATCTGTACGACAGATTATAACCTAGATTACTTTCTTCTAGCCTTCTTTCCATATTTATCACGTAAAGCATGAACAGCAGCGGTGATAGAGGACAACCATGCCTTAATCCTTTGTGCCCCCCCACAGTTGTGGTACTTTTTTTCTCTTCCCATGTAATTTCAACTTCATTATCTCGGTAGATGTCCTGTAGAAAATTAATTACCTCATGACCGATACCTAAATCTTTCAATATGCTTCACATGAGTTCCCTGCTCACGTTATCGTATGCACCGCTTAGTCCAGAAAGGCTAAAAACAGAGGTCTGTTTTCCGCCTTAGCTATTTCTATGCATTGGGTAAGCACGAACAGGCTATCATCTAAACGCCTACCCCTTCTGAACCCATTCTGAAGTTCTCCGAGTATCCGATTACCTTCTACCCATGTTTGCATTTTTAATTTCACCGCCTGCATTGTCAGCCTGTACATAACAGACGTTATCGTAATCGGACGGAAGGATTTGATGTTCATCTTATCTCCTTTCCCTTTATAAATCAAATTCATTTTACTCTGTCTCCAGCTGTGCCGAATTTGCTGATTTGTTATGACTGTCTCCAATGCTTTCATCAGCGCTTCCTTGCTTCTTGGGCCAAGTTCATTAATCAGCTTGATTGGAATTCCGTCTATCCCACCGGATGTGGTTTTAGGAATATTCGCTTCCGCTTTTTCCCAGTTAAGACTAGTCAGTTCTAAGCTGTTCTCTATTGTGCTGTCCTGTGTTGCCGCCTCACTTGGGAAGATTACCCCATTGTGGTTGCTAAAAGACGCAGCTATAAATGACGTAATGTAGTTCACAGCATCGTCTCCCTCTAAACATTTTCCCTCAGCATCTATAATCTGTTCCTGCGTTCTTTGATTTGTTTTTCCCATCCAGCTTGTATGGTTCCAGAATTTTCTTGGCCCCCCTTTATTTGCCTAGCGAACTTCAGCCAGCCATTTATCAGTGGACTGCTTCATTTTAGGCTGGACTGGGACCTGAACTTGCTGTTCCTTTTGCCGATAAGATTCCCATTTTTCGCCTATTTCCTCTTCAGATAACCGCGCCTTCTTTGCTTCTCTGTGTTCCCTTGAAGTCACCCGTCGTTGTTCGATGGCCTCCTTAATTTCCATATTCCACCAGCTTCGTGGCTTCCTCTTTCCTCTCCAGCGGTTTCGCGGTTTACTCCGCAGCGGAACCGGTGGATCTCCATCTAGCGGCTGAATCCATCGGGACCATCGACCCCCCAGGCCCTGTTGCTGTCTTAAGTGATTACCGGCCCGCCCTCGAGCTCCTGAGCAAGCCCCACATCCTCCAGACCTCGACCATCGCCTTCGAGCCTATCTTCATGCGCTGGAGCACGCCGGCTACCAACTTTTGGCTGTGGCAGCATAACAACGCCCTGTACACAACGTGACCAGCATACTCTGCCCCTTTTGCAGTTGTGTATAGGCTCAAGATATCCTGCGATACCCACCGTCATCACCAAAAAGAAAAAGAGGGCGTCGCCGACTGCCCGGAAAGCCTACCTGCGCATGCGAATTCGACAAGTGACATCAGCGCCGTAGCCAGCATCGCACTACAAGAAGGGACGCACGGACATTGTGGGACCTTTTGGCAGCAGTGGCAGCATACCAACGCCCTGTGCACAACTTAACCAGCATACTCTGCCCTTTTTGCAGGTTGGTCTCGAATTTGTCATTTGTCGCATAACAGATCGTACTTATAGCCGCTGCCACTGCTGCCCACTATGCCTCTTTCTGAAAGTGTTATATGCTTATGTTGTAACGAGCAATGTACGGAGAGTGAAGGGATACTTTGCACGGAATGTAGTTACCGATATCACTTTGGAAACTGTTCGAACGTGTCTGAAAACACATTTAAGTCAAAGGGCGAGTCTTGGAGAAACGCATGGCGTTGTCCCACTTGTAGAACTAGTCGGTCGAGAGGTGCGCAAGAAAGCAAGCCCTAGACCGAACCCGACTTTTCAGCTCTTTTGGTTGCCCTGCATGATAAGATGGACTCTTAACACTCAAATATACTGTTGAAAGTATCGAACAATCAGTTCAGTTAATGTCCAGTCAGTATGACGAGATACTGACATACATCCGTCGTCAGGACAAAGCAATAGGCGAGCTGAAGAAACGTGTTGACGAAATCGAAAGCAACGAAACAACAAGTGATAAAGCTGAGATCATGAAGGAAGTTGATTAGGTTTGGTTTGGTTTATGGGGTTTAACGTCCCAAAGCGACTAAGGTTATGAGAGACGCCGTAGTGGAGGGCTCCGGAAATTTCGACCACCTGGGGTTCTTTAACGTGCACTGACATCGCACAGTACACGGGCCTCGAATTTCTCCTCCAAAGAAATTCAGCCGCCGCGGCCGGGATCGAACCCGCGTCTTTCGGGCCAGCAGCCGAGCACCATAGCCACTGAGCCACCGCGGCGGCTGGAAGTTGATTAGCTAGAATGGTAGACCAGGAAACTTAACCTTGAGTTTCATGGCATCCCCGTAACAGACCGCGAAAACCTGCTGTCAAAGGTAAATGAAGTAGCAAGAAAGATTAAAGGGGCTGCGAAACACTGCCTGGGGGAATACCGGCTATACTTCAGGTGGGTTCTTTATGTCACACAGATGCTGACTTAAAAAGAGTTACAGGAATCGATGCACAGGAACGGGAGTTGTTCTGTGAAGAAATTTCAAAATACAAGCAAACAAAACGCTGCCCTCAACTCGATTTTGGCGGGGCTTCCCACTCCTATTTCGCTCTCCCAATGACGGCACCTGGCGCAACCAATCAAAACAGCCAGCCAGAGCACGTCGCGGAAGTTTGTACTCCATGATTGCCTGCTCTCTGTGAGACTGGCAGCGTTGTTTCCATTCCAGAGCGCCCCTGGTGGTGTATTTTTATTTTACTTGCTTAGCAGAACTTTTATCTAAGACAAACATTGTTTTTGTTTATCTAATATAAAACGCAGACAGGTGACAAAATGTGTCTCTATTTATTCACACAATTTGCAGTATATTTACTGTTTGTCCGGTCATCAAGCTCGCGCCAGGTGATGTCATATCCGCTGCTAAAAACCCGCCACTGTGTGGTGACACCATCAGAGCCATGAAGTTGTTTTTGGGAGGACATTAAAATATTAAAAAACGGAATGTACGCGGTATTACCGACGCTAATAGCACCATTATAACTCACTGTATGCAATCAACAGGCAAAACAGTTAACTAAGATTGTGTTTCTGGGCCCCTTTAAGGCTCCGGAATTAACCGATAATGACATTGCTGCCATTCCCAGGCTACCCGCGACTAAGGGTAAAGTGCCAGGGATCATCGTACGTTTTGTTAGGCAATCGGTAACGGAAGCATTTCTAAACCAAAGAAAGGAACTGAACTCTCCAAATGAGCAACGCCACATCCTGGAGAACCTAACGAAAAGAAAAAGAACATTGCTGTCCAACGTGAAAAGCTGGGCACTGATACCTGATGTCAAGTACGCGTGGCATCGAAATGGGAACGTCTATGCTCGCCAGACAGACGGTCAAAACGCTATCATCATTCGACATCAAAGTGATTTAGATAAGCTCGCTTAGGTCCCTCGATCCCCCGATTTTAACCATGGCCCCAATGTTCGCCATGGCTAACGCAAATTATGTTTTGCCATCAGATGTTTTGAAGTTATCTGCCAAGGAATGCTCTAATTTTCTTAACTTTTTCCATCTGAATGTACAATCCGCGAAAAATAAAGTTGCTCAACTTGAAACATTGTTCGCCGAATTCTAGTCCCAATTTGATTTTGTGATGTTAACGGAAACTTGGTACGTTGACAATTCAACACCTTGAATTTGAATTTATACAGTAATTTTCATCTGAACAGAACTGTCGGTCGCGGGGGTGGAATTTCAATAATGGTAAAAAGGCAACTTTCGTGTGAACTTTTGTCGATCTACTCATGCATCCATCCAGATTATGAAATTCTGTCATTAATATCGGACAAAACCATTGTTTCTGTTGTTTACCGCCCCCCATCTGGAGACGTTCGCATTTCTTTGTCTTGTTGAAATCTTTTCTGGCCTTCGTTGGTGATATGTACGGTGTTGCACTTGGCGGTGACTTTAATATCAACATGCTAGCCGATACAGCAGCTAAGCGAGAAATCGAACAACTCAATCAGTCCTTCGGATGCACAAATGTTATCAGCTCTTCTACCCGTGTTACCGCCACGTCTCTGACACTTCTTGACTTATAACAAATAGATACACATCGTCTTGCAAAGCCGATGTAATATGCACAGATATTAGTGACCATAATGCCAAATACTTCTGCGTTGACAACAACAACGCACGTCCCAAGAGCGCACCTGTTTTTTACCAAAAAAATAACACCTAAAACTTTAGAATATTTTAGACACGCAATTAACAGTTTCGACTGGAGGAATGTCCTCCGAGAAACAGAACCGGATTCTGCATATAACTTATTTTTGAGTAATTTTGTGAGATTATATAATTCTACGTTCCCTCAGCAGCACCTAAGGCAGTCAAAAAAGATCCGTAAGCCATGGATAACACCTTGTTTGCTCACCAGAATCCTAGCAAAAGATAGGATGTACAAGAAGTTCCTAAAAACACGTGATCCAAATTTCTTTAAAGCATACAAAATTGTGCGTAACAAATTAAATAAATACATCAGAGCTGCTAGAGATGAATATTGTCGCAATTTCTTCTCTAATCCAACATCGAGGACCGACATAACTTGGAAAAAATTAAACATGGTACTAAAGCCTAGCAATCCAAAATGAAGAATGGTCTGGCAAGAAGTTAGCAGTTGCATTTAATGACTTCTCTGTTGAACTGAAAAGAAATGATTATGATGAAATGGCTTTGGATTAGATAAAGTGCACCGTGGATCACGCCCTGTTACAGAGGCTGAAGTAGTGTCAGTATTTCTAGCATTAAATAACAGCGGAAGTAGCGATGCTGACGGTATTAAGATTAAACCTGTGAAACATATCCTCGACATAATGGCACCATATATCACACATATATTTAACCTTTGTCTAGCCAATGGCGTGTTTCCACAGAAAATGCAGACTGCAAAGGTAACAGTTGCCTACAAAAAGGGAGATAAAAATGACTTTGCAAACTACAGACCATTGTCAATATTGCCTGTTTTCTCCAAAGGGTTTGAAAAAATGACTTTGTCCCGGATGAATAACTGTAATGAATGTAATAAACATAATATAATAACACCTTCACAATTTGGATTTCGGAAAAATCGGTCTACGGAACTTGCTTTGCTAGAACAAAAAGAATTCATTTTAAGCTATTTTGATGACAAATGCTTAGCTTTAGGAATATATGTAGATTTTTCGAAGGCCTTTGATAATCTTAACCACATGTTACTGCTTAAAAAGCTTCAAGTATATGGTTTCCGTGGACAATCCTTGTTACTTTTGAGCAGTTATTTTAAACATCGACAGAATTTGTAGAATTAAACGATCACCGATCAGATGTCAAAGCTATCATATCTGGTGTGCCCCAAGGCAGCATCTTGGGCCCATTCCTTTTTAATATATGTGAATGACATAACACAAATAGACAAAGAAACAAAAATTGTAATATATGCAGAAGACACCGCCTTGCTTTTTTCCGGGTCATGCTCCTCATCTATGATTGCACAAGCAAACACAACGCTTACTCAACTTGAAAAGTGGACAAGATTTAGCGCCCTCAAGATTAATACCTAAAAAACTAAAGCCATTATTTTCCGCCCCAAGAACAAGAACATCGAAAATAATGATGGTATATTTCTTGATAACTTTAAAATAGATGTTGTTAGCTCTTTCTTTTTTTGTTAGTTCTCGGTGGTGGTGCCCCGCCCCGCGGCACGCGGCAAGCCGCCGAAAATGGCTCCTCGACCCATTCGCTGGGCGGCAGATCAAACCGCCGCCGCGGCAGGTTTCGCGGCAAGCGCCTTGCCGCCAGCGGCGTGCCGCGCGCGTTTTGCCGCCAGTGTGTCCGTAGCAAAGCGCTGGGCCGCTCTGCGCTCCCGTGACGTAAGCATACTGCAATGAGTGCCCATGCGTGCTTACTTGCGGCTCGGTCATGGTGAGGCTCTCGAAGCTGCTTCGAGCCGACCACGACCCAGGGAACGGCAGACCTGCCTCAGCGCGGCGCTCCGCCGACGGCGTTGATTTCGCGTCGCTGGCTCGCGCGCGCCAGCGCCGGACGGTTTTGGTTACGGACTGGCGGATGAATGCTGCGACGTGGGGCACCCAGTGAGTTTGGTCATTCACTTCCTGACCGGCCTTGAGGGAAGAAAGAAGCCGATAGAGAAACAAAAGCGCATGCGCAGCTGCGAATACGCTGGTAGAGAGATAAACCAGGTCAGATGCAGTGTAAAGTGGCGCCACACCGACAGTGCGGGGCTAGGCAATCCTGATTTGCCTCAGTTTTTTTCTTTCTGTCGTAGAAGCAGGGGGGGGGGGGGGGGGTCAAGAAAGGGTGCAGTGCTGTGCTGCAAAAGCTGGAGGAGTACGGGAGGGGTTTTGGAACGCAAGTTGAGAGCAAGGTTACATTTGCAGGGATGGCGTACATAAAATCCGACTTTCTTTCCCGTTACTGCCCCCCCCCCCTTTTTTTCTTTTCGTTAAGCAGTGGTGTCGAGCTCCTTCTAGTGCGTGCTGAGGGAGAGTGTGCATAAAATCACTGTGCGTACGAGTACATATGCAGGAAGCAACCGCTTACGAGTGCTCTTGGGCGTTTATTCTATGTAAAGTGGAATATGACCTGAGCAAACATCCCTAGAACAAACTTGTCAGTCAAACAAACTTTTGCAGTAATCCCCTGCCGAAATCTCATTGCATCTAATGGAAATGTGCTTAAGTTGACGGAGTTTCAGAACAATGCAATTTTCAATTTATTTTAGGAATAATCAACCAATCAGTGGGACAATCCCAATCAGTGGGACAGAATGCATATTTTCGGCTCACATGACGAAACAATTTTCTTTCTGCGAAACTTCGGACTGAGCGCTGCTTGCAAAACTTCCTGGCGTCATACATTGTACAACGGCGAGATGTCATATGTGGTTCAGTTTGATATGGTTATGTGGCTGGATCGTAGCCTGATCAAGAGCTGGGCGTATTGGCGCAGGTCTCACTTTCAGACAAAGAAGTAAAGATAAGGCTCAAAGGAAATTACAGGATAATTTCAGCAAGAGAGGCGGGCATTTGTACAAGAAAAGGGAATAAAAGCACGGACCAACTTTTGCACTTTGGAACTGTGGCAGAGGTGAATACAAAAGTTCCGCAGATAATGACTGCATTTTGTCGAATGTTCCAAGTATGCATTATATGCGTGGAGTTTTCAGCGCTGTGAAATAAATGCCTTTAGGAACCATGCCAATGCTTCATATTTTCTTTGGTTCGTCAAAATGAGTGGACGTGAGCGCAGTTCAGTTCTGCAAACTTTCACTTGAGGTTTGTGACAGTGGAATTTCAATGCACTTCGTCGACATCTCGAAACGCGTACGAGTCGGTGTCTGTCCTGACGGAAGCGTTGTTTGCGTGCATGCGAGGCCAGCGCATGGGACTGCGTAATACCG
Source organism: Amblyomma mixtum (assembly GCF_055824585.1). NCBI lineage: Eukaryota > Metazoa > Arthropoda > Arachnida > Ixodida > Ixodidae > Amblyomma > Amblyomma mixtum. The sequence continues at coordinate 24,279,952 of NC_143014.1, forward strand.
TGCACGCTTTAGACAGCAGACGCGCAGTCGTGCGTAAATGTTTACGAGACGCGAATGCCGTGAAATGAGTGCACTCCTTCGCAGTTGGCATGTGCATTGAATGAGGAAGACGTGCAGTGTGTCTGGGGCCACACTGGTGAGATTTCTGAGCGCGCGCTCAGGGCGCGAGACATTTACGGTGTGCTCGCGTGCGCTTCGCCTTACAAACTCCGGGGTAACTCACTGGGCAAGGGGCCGAGTTTGACGTCCAACCTGACGTCGTCCGAGTACGAGTACTGCTGGTAGTCTTCGCTCAGGTCTTTTGCCTTGTTAGTAAACGAGGCGCTTGGCTGGATGGCTGGACCGGAGTCGGCGTTGCCTTGCTCACTGGGAAGAGCCACAAAGGAGCCCACCATGCAGTCTAACTGGGAGGCACACTGTCCTTGAGGCAGCTGCAGACTAAAATTGTGCCGATTACCGGCAGTAGGTGATATATGTGCAAACATTAGCAATATTAAGTTTCATGAGCTATAGGGAGCGCCGCTAAAATACAATATGTCGCCCGAGAGGTGATCGCATCAGGCAGCCGTGCGTTAGCCTTGCATTGAACTGCGCTGTTTGATGCTGCACAGAAATGTCCGTGCACTTTGCTCAATCTCTCGCACCGGGATGCATCGCGTCCCCCATCGGTGCAACTGACGTGCGCTGTCTTTGCTAGAGGCGCACAAGCTCACAACGCGGCCCATATTGCGGGGTGGGGTCTGAAAACGTGCGCTGTATCGTCCAGCACTGCAAGATTCCTCTATGCGCAGACATCGCAGGTGCAGCTTATCTGGTGGGAAACATACGGCTCCTGACAGCGTCGTGCTGCAGGGGCTACACGCATCGAGTGGCTCTAATCGCGGCGAAAAAGTCCATGGGCCAACGCGCGACACGTGCGCGTGACAAATTCATCGGCAGAAATGAAAGATTTTGGCCACCAGCTAAGCCAAATTCCTGACGTCACGTTGTTTGCATACAGAAAGAGGTGTATTGCGCAAGCATGCGGTGGTTATTTGTCGAGCAGCAACAGGTAGAGAAAAGGGTCCGAAAACCGGCTGCAACGGGCACACCAAGATTGTTTAGAACACAAGCACTGACCGAAATCATTTTTTGCGCGATGGAGCCCGTTGAGGCGTTTTGCGTTGGTCGCACCGTGCGGAAGAAAATCAAAAACCTCACAGCCAGGAGTGGGATTCGAACCCGAGCTGGCGCTAACAAAACCGTTTTGCTGGCCGCTGCTTGAAACCACTATATACGCCATTGCTGCAGCCAGTTACCGGCCCACTGATCTCGATGTCGCCGTCTTCATCAACTTCCCCCGTATTCACTGCCGACGACGCCGCCAAAACGCCGCAACTGGCTCCTTGTGCTATCGCAGACCAGGCTAGAAATTGCCTAGGCGTCCGCTTTGCTTCGCGGTTTGAGTTACACACGGTCTCTTTTTTTTGACAACACAGCTCCGGAGAGCAAACCGGGACGCCGAGAAATTTTTATCGCTTGTCCAATTCTCCGGTACTTGCGGATTGTAGCATTTCAACGTGTTCTAAGCGCGCATTCACACACGTATTACGTGTACGCCGAGCTCACAGCCACTGGCCCCGCTTCATTTCAGCACAGGATTCGTCACATCTGGCTGCTAGACAAGCGCCCTTGTAGACAGGGCAAAATAACGCAACAAACAGCACTGATGGTCAGCCTCCCTTCGAGCACCACTCGCGAACAGCTATTTTTATTGGCGTAGACTACGAGCTCGCTCTGACGGTAACGTTTTCCAGCAGTGGTCGCTTGACAAGCAGAGCAGCTACGGCTTGAACGAAATCTTATAACTACTACTACTGTGGGACCCCAAATACCAGTAGCTGCCCACAATGGCCGCGTAATGTTCTGTATTTAAGTGCGAATCTGGTAACTAATGATATCAAGCCTTGCAGACGTTGACTAATGTAGCATAAATGTTTATCTCTTATCAAAAAAATTGGCAGAGGCTCAGCTTGGTTAAGCCCGGAAATTGCGAAAGCGCCTTGATCCGTTTCTTCAGGCCGCCATCGTTTCCTAGCTTGAGCGAATCGTTGCAGCCTTGCCTTATGCATGTCGTACGATATGGCATGACTGAAACGCACAGCGTTATTACGCCGGGACGACTGCGACGAGCCGGGTCGGAGCCCCATATATCTCCGTCTGGCGTGACGTCATCATAGCCAGCGCCTCCTCGCGGCAGCGGCGCGCAGCTGCTGCTCGGCGCACCGTGGTTACGCTGGGACGACCGCGACGAGACGAGTTGGGGCTCTGTCTCTCTCCGTCTGGCGTGACGTCATCACAGCGAGCGCCTCCTCGCGGCAGCGGGGCGCAGCTGCTGCTCGGCGCACCGTGGTTACGCTAGGACGACTGCGACGAGACGAATTGGGCTCTGTCTCTCTCCGTCTGGCGTGATGGATGGATGGATGGATGGATGGATGGATGCATGGATGGATGCATGGATGCATGGATGCATGGATGGATGGATGGACGGACGGACGGACGGACGGACGGACGGACGGACGGACGGACGGACGGATGGACGGATGGACGGATGGATGGACGGACGGATGGATGGACGGACGGATAGATGGATGGATGGATGGATGGATGGATGGATGGACGGATGGATGGACGGATGGATAGGAGCGCCCCCTTTGAAACGGGGTGGTGGCAATTGCCGCCATACTCAGATTTTCTATCTTTATTATATTTTTTCGTTTACTGTGTTGCCAATTCTCATTAAGAATCGCCATCATCTTTACCTACAGTTTCCTACAATCCTAACCTTATGCCACATCTCTGCTTTTCAGCCACCAATCCTCCAATCGCTTTTTGCTAACTTCCACTGCAGATTTATTTACATGACCATTGTTATCTTTAAACCCTAGGGCCTCAGGAAGAGTGACTGCGCCTGCATCGACATCCGGATGGATACCATCACATTTGATTATGAGGTGTTCAATTGTTTCCACAGATCTACCACACACGGCACATGTGCCATCTTCGTCGTTAAATTTCTTTTTGTAGCTGCGCGTTCTAAGACACCCTGACCTAGCTTCAAAAAGTAGGGCACTGCCTCTTGAGTTATCATAGAAAAATTCTTTCCTGATCTGCCTTTTCCAGTATCGATATAGTTCTACACGATGTTTCTTTTCCATTGAATTCGCCCAATTTTTAACTTCCGCGTTTTTAACCTGTCGTTTAACGCTCTTTCTCCGTCACCATGACCTTCATACTTAGTAGTTAGTTTTCTAGTTCTTTTCCGCCACTGTGAGTCAACGCTCTTTCTGTATAAATATTTAAATACCTTAGCTGCCCACCTGTTATCGTCCAATTTCCTCAGGCGTTCTTCATATAGTATTTTACTCTTATCTTCCCGTGCTTCGAACGATGCCCAGCCCATATCCCCTTGTACCGCCTCGTTTGTGGTTTTGCCGTGGGCACCTAGTGCTAATCTTCCAACAGCTCTCTGATTTACATCTAATCTCGACTGAACTTCTGCCCTTAAGCACAAGACCGTATTGCCGAAAGTAAGTCCCGGCACCATTATTCCTTTCCAAATACCTCTTAGTACTTCATATTTGTTGTACCCCCATAATGCCCTATGTTTCATTATCCCGGCGTCTCTTCGTCCTTTTGCCCTAAGAGCCAGTTTGCCCTAAGAGTCTGTGACGTCATCACAGCGAGCGCCTCCTCGCGGCAGCGGCGCGTAGCTGCTGCTCGGCGCACCGTGGTTACGCTGGGACGACCGCGACGAGACGAATTGGGCTCTGTCTCTCTCCGTCTGGCGTGACGTCATCAAAGCGAGCGCCTCCTCGCGGCAGCGGCGCGCAGCTGCTGCTCGGCGCACCGTGGTTACGTTGGGACGACCGCGACGAGACGAATTGGGCTCTGTCTCTCTCCGTCTGGCGTGACGTCATCAAAGCGAGCGCCTCCTCGCGGCAGCGGCGCGCAGCTGCTGCTCGGCGCACCGTGGTTACGTTGGGACGACCGCGACGAGACGAATTGGGCTCTGTCTCTCTCCGTCTGGCGTGACGTCATCACAGCGAGCGCCTCCGCGCGATAGCGGCGCGCAGCTGCTGCTCGGCGCACCGTGGTTACGCTGGGACGACCGCGACGAGACGAATTGGGCTCTGTCTCTCTCCGTCTGGCGTGACGTCACAGCGGAGGTCATGCTAAAGGTCAAACTTGGTTACACCGCCGGGACGACGCTGAAGGGCTCAAACTGCGAGCAGTATTGCTTTCGCAATAAAAGCACCTGTACATGGAAGTGGTTGCTGCTCAAAAATGTTTCCTCAAAGGCTTGAGCATAATTTACGAGTCAAAATTGTGATCCCACATAAAATCATCAGTGCTGAAGAGCGCACTGCAAAGCGTCGTAACCATTGTCACAGGCTTTACAATACGAAGCTTGAGTATCCTTCCTTTCTTGAGCAGATTCTGAACGGGATGTATGCAGGCTCCTCTCGCCTTTGGTCGCAGAGTTTGAGCACAGCAATAGACCGGTAATGTGGCTGGTTTTATGTTTTCTGCCCACGCAGTGTGCTTATTGCATTACCCTGTTTCCCTAGCTATATGCCGAGGGCAGTCTAAAGCAGAGTAATAGGCCACAACTGTTTGGACAAGAGCTCAGCGGCTGACCAAGCCGGACGCCGTTCGCGGGTATCATCCATCGGGCGGTACCGGAGGTGGCCACGTGGCCTCCACGTGGCCACCTCCGGTACCGCCCGTCTACCAAAGTGGTACGGGCAGACGCACTATATTTGGTATTTAGTTTTAAATAACTCAATATAAATTCTGTCTATACACGTAATAAAGAAAATTGCGGGCTTGATAGTCAATAAATGCTTACCAAGGGGCCGGTTGCTCGAGTAGCACGAAATAATTACCTCTGCACGCATGTTTTAAAATGCTAAACATTTCGAAAGAATTGCCTGTCAGGTGAGGTTTGACAATTTTGAATCAACTCTGAGTCGTCTCCAACCAAAACTTTTTAAATATGAAACCCAATGTTTCGAAACCAGCTCGGCTCCTTCTTCAGAGGTGGCTGGGGCTGTTAGCGTACTTAAGTATGCATTGTGGGGCAGCAAGGGGCCGAGAGGAGGAAAGCGACGATGTGGAGGGGGAGGGAGGGGGAGAGGACGTTGAAACTGGCGGTTAAGGCTGTGCCAAAACTTTTAGCGCTTGCAAACGAGGACAAACATGAAGAACACAACACGTGTCTAAAAAAAAATGGCTATGGCTTAGCTTAGGTTAAGCCTGGAAATCAGAAAAAAGTTTCGTTGATGCTTGTGGTTTAGCTTGTGGTTATGCCATGGTTGTGTACTTGTGGTTCTCCTGTAGATAGACCACGGTTACACCTGGCAGTGTGTCATTGTCTCAAGCCACCACTTCGGGATCTACATTCATGGCGAGGCGTGTGCATTTCTTTTACGAGCGCTCCTATATGTATACCTCGCAGCGTTATCAGATGCGCCGCAAAGAAGGGCGAAAGGAGGGCGAGAAGGTGGCGCATGCGCAGTAGCGTCATACGAGGAAGCCGAGCGCGCGCCGATGCACACTCGGTGAACACGCGCACCACGCGCACAGCGCGCGAACGACGGCGAAGGGCGACCGACGGAGACGCCGCCGACCACGTGCGCCTCTCCAGTGACGTGGCGCGGCGAACTCGCGCGCGCGCAGATGTGGCTAAAATTGATCACGGAGCACGCCAGGCCCGATGTTGACTAGCCTAGTGAAGCTTTTCGCTTCAAAAGAATGTTTTAGCGTAGCGCGCTGCTTGGCGCATTCGCCTTCGCGTACCGGGCACGCGCAGTTCCGCGGTTGCGCTGCGTGCGGGATGCTAAAACCAATGTAAGCGTGCAGCGGTGGTCTTAGTGGACTGCTCCTTCTTCAGTGATAGATAAAGCTTCTTTGAAAGGGAACCTGCCCATCTGGAGTGTATTCTGACTTGAAAAAACAATGTTTTTGTTATTGTGCTGTGTGGCTTATGGTGCGGATTTTCGCAGCCCCGCGACATATACGTTATAAGCGGTGTACAGTGTATTAGTTTTTTTCCGTAAAAGCGGGCTTGTACCTTAAAGGCTAGAGGGAAAAAACAAAAATAAAATATTTTATAATAGGCTTAAAGACAAAGTTTTTACCAGGCAAAATATGCCTGGCTAATCTCTGTTATTTATATTTTGTTTTTACTCAACGGTAGACATTAACAGCATTTCCTCAAATCACCGGTCCGAAAGGGACTCGTGATGCGGTTGTGTTTTAAGCGAAGCAAATGAATAAGGCCTCTACACAGGAGCGTGCGAGCACGTTGCCGTGTTGTATTTCGTGAAGGTGACTTTTATCATCGGGTAAGAGAGAAGCACAGCCACTCGAGGATCCTCGAGACATAGTTAAGAAACTAGCACCTCTTGAGAACTACGGCTTTTTGGTGCTGCTCCTACAAACGAAAGAAATGCGTCAGCTGATGCATTTGACGCTGCCCCCGCTGATCACCGCATTGAACCGCCTGTGGAAGAGTGCGTGCCCTTTATAGTGCTTACAATGTAAACAACAAATTTTCTGTAAGCTCGGGAGCGTGAACGCGTAAGTCTTCCATTTCTGTTGGCAAACACGCCAACTTCAGATACATGTGTAGGTGTGCTGTTTAAAGATGAGCCCGTCTCCTCGTCCCTTCTGTCACCGAGTGGGCAGAAGCGCACCGTACACATTGTCTACGTAGGAAGAAAGCTAACGGAACTGGCACCGTCTCTTCTTAATTCTACCCTTTTTTTTCAGCGCGATACCGTGGCTGAGCCAGCGCCACAGCCTCGAAATATGCAGCGCACTTCATTTTTTATGTATCGAGTGCCGTTAAAATACACGATACACTAAAAAAATGTATTTTCGATATGGATACTCCGATACTTTCACTTTTGGCAAGCGATACCTAATACCGATACTCAAGATGCATCGAAAAATAGTGCGGAAGATTCATGTACAGCCTTTGTCAAAAGTTTGGAGCCCAGGGGGTTTGCTTCTGAGCCTCACTGTCTGGTTCGTGATGCATCTCCAGCGCTCCAAATTTGCTGAAGGTAAGAAGATTTCTGGTCCTGCCTCTTCCAATGGGTAGGACTTCCACCCACTGCGAGGCTTAGAAGCAAACCCCCTGGGCTCTAAACTTTTGACAAAGACTGTACTATCGATACTGACCATGCCTGCCGGCATGCAGAGCTTTGACGCGACTTGCGCGACGGCTTTTTCCCGCATACCCCTCGGCGCCAGTATGGCCGTCCCTTTCGCTGCGTGCATAATGCCGCCAGCGGTGTGCAGCGCATTTTGCCGCTGGTGTGCTGTCGAACGCATCTGAGCCACTGCGGCGAGTTTTCGTCGCGTCTTCTCTGGATGCTAATTCACTGTCTAGCGCTGTTAAGTAATTGTTCTTTAAGGATATTTTCAAGTTTTCACGATTTATACCAGCGATTATTAAGCGCGTAATATGGAAAGATTGGCACGATGATAGGTTCGTTATATATATATATAAGGCCAGTTAGAGATCATCTATTCGATGCACCATTAGTAGGCTGATTGTGAGGAGCACTTCCATTTATAAGCCCACTTAGTCGTATGTTTACAGCATAATTAAATTATGGTCCTACCTAAAATTCCTTCGCGCCAGACAGCTGTGTTTGTGCTTTTTTGCGCTCTCCTCTAGGCTTGTGGCCAGGGCTGGGCACGATACAGTCGTGCCTCATTAATATGAACACTTTGGTTCCCGAGCAAGAGTGTGCATGAAGCGAGTCCTCCGTAATAATGAATCAAGAAGAAAAAATTCTTTAAGAAACCAATATGTTTCGGACGGCTTCTCTGCATATTGGCAGAGAGTAAAATGGAAATCGGGCAATAATGGAAGCTAAAGGTGATTCTTCGAGTCTTCATTATCCTTAAAATGGCTGCAGATCTAACGATCTTCCAGTTACTTCAGGTGTACCCCATGGCAGCGTCTTGGGGCCACTGCTTTTCCTAATCTATATAAATGATCTGTCTGCTTCCATCCCCGAAAATGTCTCTTTAAAGCTTTTTGCAGACGACTGCGTAATTTTTAAGACATAAATAAACAGAACGGTCACTACATCTTTCAAAATGCGCTTCTAGCTGTTCATCAGTTGTGCGTAAAATGGGATATGCAATTAAACCTTGATAAAACTGTTCTCTTACGCATTTCGCGCAGAAAACATTTTAGTCCTTTCTCTTACAGCCTGCAAAATCATTTAATCCACGATGTTACACAACATAAAGATTTAGGGGTAACGTTAACACATGACTTAACGTGGACTTCCCACATTGCAGACATTTACTCCTCGTCTTTTTATAAGCTTTGCTACTTAAGGTGGAAGCTTAAAGGTGCCCCAAGTAAAGTTAAATTCCTTGCATACTCAATATTCATTAGGTCCAAATTAGAGTTCGCTTCGGTATTATGGGAACCATTCATAAAGAAAGACATATACAAGATAGAGATGCTGCAAAGCAAAGCGGTTAGGTTTATTTATAACAAATACAGGAGGTTACACTCACCTACAACACTAATGAAAACCAACCATATTCCATTACTTGAAGTGCACAGAAAAATTTCCCGTCTATTGTTTATGCATAACCTTTTAACAAATAAATTAAACATACCCCGCCCCGCAATTCTCAAACAATTGTCGCGCCGAACACACCATTCACGAATTCATTTGCTCGAACCAATTTTTGCAAGGACTGACTTTTTCAAGCACAGTTTTTTTTCCACGGACTGTTTCCAACTGGAATTCCCTTCCCGAGGCCATTTTGCAGTCCTCCAATTTTAGTAAAGCTCTTGAGAAGCATGTTCTTGAGTGAATGAGCGTTGTATTTCGTTATTCTTCTTATTGATTGTTACCCCATGTATTTCCTTTGGTATTTGTCATTTTAAATGCATTGCATAGCCCCTCCTGCATGGGCCAACATATTGGCCTGCAGTATTGTGAAATAAATGAAATAAATAAAATCATGCGGCGCAGGTTTTAGCCCGTTTGGAGCGCCTAGTGATTCATGAGGCCCGTTAGGGCGCCTCTTGGGGCTATGAAGCATGTCCTACCGCGACTGTTCACATCCCAAGAACTGTGTACTCACTCGGATGACACCAGTTGAATATGGTTTTCTACTCAGTGCAAAGAAACAATTTTTTGGAAGCCATTCATGCAGTGTGATAAATGGTAAGGCACGACACACACACACACGCACACGCGCACGCACTCACGCACGCACGCACGCACGCACACACACACACACGCGCGCGCGCGCGCGCACACACACACACACACACACACACACACACACACACACACACACACACACACACACACACACACACACACACGGACACACATGCACACACACACGGACGCACACACAAAAACGCACACATGGACACACACACAAACATGCACAGACACACACACACGGACACACCCGCACACATGGACACACACACAAACATGCACAGACACACACACACGGACACACCCGCACATACTCGCGAACACACGCACGCCTACAGTCTTTTTATTTTAGCACTGTCTTTCGCTGGTGTTCTGCACTCAAAAAATTCAGGGGGCACTTTGACTGTCTAAAGTGCGTAGAGGCGAAAGCGTTTTCCGCACCACTTTGACTGCTTCTGTGGTACTGGTGGCGTCACATGTAATTGAGTACTAATTGCTAAGTGACGACAAATCACTAATTAATGGTTAATTACTGATTTGTGCCTGAATACTAATCACCTGCTAATTAATGACGCTTAAGCTTCGCCTTTAGGTGTGGAACGCGACAGCGTGTTCGCTGCCAGGGGGTCCACGGAACGCCACCACCCGTTCGGCGCGATGCCTTGTCCTTTGAACGCTTTTTGAGGAAAGGAAAGGGCGCAGTAATTCTCTGTCATCTCGGTGGACACCTGAACCGCACCGTAGAGGAAGGGAGGAAGTGGGAGTGGAAGAAGAAAGACAAAGATGGCCCCTAATGAAGGAAATGAAAATTGTATTTGAGGAAAGGAAATTACGCAGTAACCGTCTCACATATCTCGGTGGACACCCGTCGAAATTCAGGGGGCACTTTTTTGACCTAAAGTGCGGTCACTGATGTGTGGTTAAGATGTTAAGCTTCGCCTCTAAGAGTGGAACGCGACAACGTCTTGCAACGCGACAACGTCTTGCAACGCTTCCAGGAGTCCATAGAACGCCATCGCCCATTCGGTTCTATGCCTCGCTCGTCGGTAAATTGGTTTTTGAGGAAAGGAAATGTATCTGTCTCTCATATCTCGGTGGACACCTAAACCTCGCCGGAAGGGAAGGGGGGAGGATGGGAGTGAGCGAAGACACCGTACTCACTAGACGCGCCTTTGTTCATTCCAAACCATCGAGCTGGCATGGCGGAGTGGATAGCATGCTCGTATCACACTCCGAAGACCGGGGTTCGATTCCCGAGCTCGACCAATTTCTTACTCGGTTTTATTTATTTATCTGGTCTGACTAGAAAGGTTAATTGGTCTAATTGGTTAAGTAAGCAATTAACTAAACTCAGACAAACTTACTTGGAGGATCACTATACGATCCCTTTAATTGGTTGCATGGTTAATAGCCAAAGTACAATTGGCCCCGTTTGAAATTCGCGCACTGTGACGTCACGACCGTTTGGACGAACTGAAAAACGTGACATTTCTGTCGTCAACTGCTGCTTACAACGATGAGACATTAAAGGCTTTCGCCTTAAAATACAATATCGGGAATATCTGGCAGAGGCACTTGGGATTTGCTCTCATCGCTGTCTGTATTAACGAGATAAAAATAGACGGGTCCCAATGGGCTTCATACATTTTCTTCCTGTCCATTGTCCGGGCAGCGAGTTTCTATGTTAAGCCGAAAGCCTTTAATGGCTCATTCTCCCGTACGTCTGGCGTTACATCCAGCGCCTGGGTGACGGGTGTCCACCGAGATATGTGAGACAGTTACTGCGTAATTTCCTTTCCTCAAATACGATTTTCATTTTCTTCATTACGGCCCCTCTTTCTCTTTATTCTTTCACTCCCACTTCCTCCCTTCCTGTACTGTGCGGTTCGGGTGTCCACCGAGATGACAGAGGATTACTGCGCCATTTCCTTTCCTCAAAAAGCGTTGCGTTCAAAGGGCAAGGCATCGCGCCGAACGGGTGGTGGCGTTCCGTGGACTCCCTGGCCGCGCTACAACACGCTGTCGCGTTCCACTCCTAAAGGCGAAGCTTAAGCATCATTAATTAGCTGTTAATTAGTGTTTGGTCATTAATTAGTAATTAGCCTTTTATTAGTAATGTCATTACATAATAATTAGTAATTAATTATGTGTAATGTCATCTAGTGGTGACATCACCAGTGCCACAGGCAAAGTGGTGCGGAAAACGCTTTCGCCTCTACGCTTTAGACAGGCAAAGTGCCTCCTGAATTTTAACGAGGCAAAAATACATCGAAAAATCCTATCCCAAGGGACACGGGTTCAATTCCGGCCGCGGCGATCGCATTTTGATGGAGGCAAAATGCTAGCGGCCCATGTACTGTGCGATGTCAGCGCACGTTAAAGAAGCCCAGGTGGTCGAAATTTCCAGAGCCCCCTCTTACAGTGTCCCTCTTAGCCTGAGTTGTTGTGAGCCGTTAAACCACAAGCATAAACATAAACATTCAGAAAGCTTGGTTCCCCCCCTGAAAAGCTATCCATAATTGGACCGTCCATATTAACAAGGGTCTCGGTAACGAGGCCTAGTGTACTTCAAAAAGGATCTTCGATACCGATACCGGACACCATGAAAAGTTTTATTTTATATTCTCGATATTGTATAGTCGATACTTCGCGACGATTTTGAAATAGTTAATAAAGTGATTAGCTATGTTAATTTCACCATGGTTTTTAGAATCTTCAGTGCGAACAATACAGCAAAGTATTTTTTAAAGGACTCAAACTAGCCCCGCCGCAGGAATTTATTCAGGCTGCAATTTCTTGAAGGTGCACCGTCGGCGTTGCTGATTGCGTCAACACTTAAGCATTGGACTGGCGTCATATTTAATTAAGCTGAGAAGGGAAGGAAAATGAGGGGGCATATTTCGTCGACAGTAATTTTTTTTAAAGCTGATGTTCTTCCCGCGAAGTTGTCTTTCACCACTCAACTACAATCGTATAAGCTTTAAAGTGTTTCTGAGGCTAATTTTTCGTTAAATGCAGCATTCGCTGCTGGCTTTGCACTCTGCTGAAAGGTGCAAGCTTCCTGGGTTTGGGAAAGCGGCAGTGGGTTTAGCGAAAGCTTCGTGTTTAACGTTTTTAGAATAAAACAGGAAAGAAGATAGCAAAAATAAAAGGTGTGAAAGTATCTATTAGGGGAATCATAGTAAAATGAAGTAGAAATAAAAACGAAATCGAAAATAAAAAATATCTTTCGAATACCTGCAGCTACGACGCTGCCTTTACTTAAGTATAGGCACCTAATTTTGGTGGCACGTTTTCTTCGCTACAGTGATGCGAAAACTACTATGCATGAATCACCATGTAGTATTCGTCTGCGTGCGCTAATTAATTTATAATGTTCTAATGTTTCGGCTGCAACAGCCGAACGATGACTGTGACGTCAAAGTGTGCCTAAGATCACATGAGGCATGAAAAAACTGTAATGTAATCGCTGCCTCTACATTCGTTGTCGTTCAGGCTCTTGAAGAAGGCTGGAAGGCATTATAGCGAATTAAAACGATGAAGCAGGTATTACTTGAGGCAGCGAGTTTTGTCATGTTTCGTGTTACCTATAAAAGCACGCTTTGACGCTACAGTCATCGTTCGACTGGGGAAACCCAAACAGACGAAGAAATAAATTCGATTATACATTATTTAGCGGTCGTAGAAGAATACCAAGTGATAATGATGCACAATAATGCGTTACGCATCATTACAAAGAAGAAAACACGTGCCCAAAAGTTAGGTGCCTGTACTCCTTCAAATGTCTTCAGCAGCAAAATTTGCTCAAAACGCCGGTGAGAAAGAGCACCGCGATTCGGCTTTGCTATCAGCGAAGCAAATGAAAACAGCCTTTCTGCAGAAGCAAATGAGCACATTGCCATATTGTACTTGACGAAGGCGCTTTTTTCTAACGGATAATAGGGAAGCATGGTCATTTCCAATCGAGGATCTTGGACGTTGTTAAGGAACTCAGGTTTCACTAGCACCTCTTTAGAGCTAAGGCTTGCTCGGCTGGCTGCTTAAAAAAAAAAAAAGAAAGGCGCCTTTTGGCCGCCGCAGCTGGAGGTGCGCCCAAGCCTTCCCCGGCGAGCGCTGTGCTGGCGGCGTTTCGTGTCTGAAGTTTCGCTCCAATGGGCCCTTTGAATGGAAGGCGATAAATAAAATAAAAAGGCCCATGCGTACGCTTGCATTCTCCGCAAAGCAATGCGTCGATGGCAGTTAAGACTCTCCTGATGCGACCGCAGAGGAGCTAGAAGCTGCTAATGGGAAGGCGCTTGGCGAAAAAAAAAGATATGACGGTCGATTTGCGTAGTTACGCTATATGCGAATTACGTGCACTAGCACTTCGATTTTCTCTTCGGTTCCGGTGTTCGGGTTCATTGTTCACAGATGGAAGTTGTTCGGAAAGCGATAATTTGTTAATGCCCATATATGCGGAATTGGTCATTCTCTACATTACATTCATCGTTCTCTAGGTGCCCTCGTATACCCCTCCTGGCGCAGTGGTGCAGCGGTCAAGCGATGCGCCACTGCCCTGCTGCGATGGCAGGTCCTGCCACCGGTGGGAAAATGTGCCACCCAGGTTGCTCTTCCCGAACAACGTCTCGCGACCACTTGCCATGGCGGGCAGCTTGCACGGGCAGTATACCAGGTGTTTCAGCGAACACTTTCATAAGTTTTCAGAAACACGCTTCTTAGGATAAAATTATGGCTTTTGAAGCATAGTATTGCAGGCGTGGTGGACACCAGAAAACCGGTGAATCATCTTAACTAGTAAGATGCTTAACTGATTTCTAATAATTAGCTTTTTAATTAACTATTACAGTTAGGCGCCTAGTTGCAATTAGATATCTGTAGCGGGTCGTTAGTAATAGCCATATCAGTTTTTAGAATTTCAAAAACGAGCTTACCCTTGGCGCTGTGGCTCGACAACGATTTGGCTTTTTCGACTGGTTACGTGGACTGGAGGGGTTTCTTTTCCTGCATGTTTTCAAAAGCGCATGTATTTTCGCACGATGCAACCAGACTTTGTCGAGCCACAGCGGCGAGGGTAATTGTGTTTTCGAAGTTCTAATTACTGAAATAGCTATTATTTACGACCGGCTACAAATCTATAATTAGAACTAAGTACCTAACTCTAGTAGTTAAAAGTTAATTATTAAAAATTAGTTAACCAACTTACTACCTAAGACGATTCACCGGTTTTCTGGTGTCCGCTAGCACTGGTAATAATATGCCTCAAAAGCCATACTTTTACCCCAAAAAGCCTATTTCTGAAAATTTTTGACAGTGTTCGCTGAAACACCCGGTATATACCAGGTCTTTCAACGAAGGCCTTTCAACCGAATGTCATTCGACTCGACTGCCGCCTTGTGCGGCTACACGAATTTTTGAACGGCATTAGGCTGAAGCACTTTCGAATCAACGGAGCTCCGCGAAGGCATTCGAGATTTGGTAATGCCTTCGAAATGCGAACAGATCCCGCACTGACCAACAGCCGTCGCCATCGCTTCGCCCCGCCCACAACGCCGGACGACTGATTCGGTTCTGTAGATGCTGTTTTTCATGTGTGCTGCTCGTCTTCTTCTGCTGCTTCTTTACAAAATATTTCGTGTACTCGCTAAATGAATGCCTGAAGATGATGGTGCGCCACTGAGCTTTCACCGCATAAGCGCGAATTTTCTCCAGGAATGCACCGATGAGGTCGATTGCACTCCAGCACTCTTGTAAATTTACATCGCTGCCTGCAAACAGGTAGTGTTCGTTTTCATGATATAAAACCCAAGCTGCGCTTTAATTATATTAAATAATCTCGTTTTTGTACCGGTCGTATCCTTGCTTGTTTACTAAGTGGGACAACTCTGTAGGAAGCGCCGATGTGATCGCGTACCTGGAAAACATTTCGAAGCCGGGTTGGTGCCATTGGGTGTGACCAGCGCTTTTCGCCAATTGTCCATGGTTTCCCGGATGTAACGAAGACTTAAAGTGCTTTATCCATAAGTATGTTTGGTGAACGTTCGAATTAACTGAAATGGCCTCATTTGTTATCCACAAGCGACGGTGACGACTCCTGCTGGCTGCCTAAAGCATTGCGCGGCAGTCTGGGTCCCACCGACGCTTCCTGTTTAGTGTATGCGCGTCCTGCAATGTAAGCAATAGTCGATTATAGATCACTGTTCCCAAAACTACACACATTGACCATTTGCCTTCGTTAAAATGAGTGAATTCGCTCTGCACAATCGCCAAAATTCCACACATGAACCCTGCGGACTCGTTAGGCCTATCGCGAAAGGGGGTCGTCGTTACTTGGCAGAGCAAGAGTAGCTAGCTGTTCGAGTGTGCGCATTATTTCTAGCTTCGTATGGCTGAAAGCAAGTTCTTATTAAAAAACACAGCCGAGAAGATAGGATGGAGATTTTAAGAACTTTTAATTCTCATGTGTCGAATGGCTGCTGTTGAGACTACACAATCGCCTTGCCGGCCAAGTGGAGTGAGTTCGCCAAGCTCACTACGGGGCGAGTGAGTGCTGTAGCGAGTGTCACTAAAGCTCATCGCGTGGCACTGCGCGAATGACACTTTAGGAGAATGTCAGTCATTCAGAGTGACACTAAATGAGCCTATGTGACAGGGGTATAATTCGTGAGCAAAAATAGTTTAATTTCCTGCGGCAGAGATGCTCTCTTTCGGTTCTCGGTATCTGTGAGTATCGAGTGTTGTTAAAATACACGATGCTCAATAAATGTGTTTTCTTTCATTTTTGCCGGCAGGCGGTAGCTGAAGCAGATACACAAAATGTATCGAAGCCCACGGTTGCTTGTGGCGCACTTTGCGTGCTTACCTGGGACGGTCGTCGAGGGAGGAGCGACATTTGCGGCGAGTGCTCTTCGTGCCGTGGCGCTTGTTGCGGCGGTCCCTCTTTGGTGGCCGCCCCGTCGCATCCGTGCGGCGGATGCTGTACGAGCGCTGTGGAAGCATCGCATCGGTGGACTTTACGTGCAGCGACTTCCGCCTCTTCCTGGCGCCTCCTGCAAATCCGCCGCCGTGTTGCTCATGCCAAGGCGTCCTCGCACTGTCTTAACCTGAGAGTGGAGGCCACCACTATTTCTATAGCCTTCTATGTTTCATGCCTTAATAGTAACAGGATGAAATACGAATTAGGTGCGCCAGCTCTTTGGTTTTCACTCCGGCATCTGTTTGAGCCTCGGTTTTCAAGGTCAAGCAGGCATCAGAGAAAAATCGGCAAAATCGGACTTATCTCCGCTTTAAGGATATAGCGCGATACCATTAATGGGTTAATGCCTATATGCGCGGAATTCGTGATTATCTACTTCATATTCATAGATCACTGGGAGTCCTCATGCCACTCCTGACGCAGTGGTGCAGTGGTTATGCGATGCGCCACTGCCCAGCAATGGCAGGTGCAGCCACTTGTGGGGCTTGCGAGACCCAGGTTGCTCTTCCCGAGCAATCTCAAGGTCGTGGAGAGGGGCTTGAGGCAAACTTCTTCGAAATCTGTGACTGGGGGTTTCAGTTCCAGCAAAAAAAAACAAAAAACAAACAAACACTGAAGAAGCCCGCGTGGCCACAAGCCTACAGCCATCTGGCCTGGCATCTGGCTTGCCTGCGGTGACCTCTCTCAGCACAAACATCGCCACAGGCTCCTGGGCTGACAACTACCGCAGCTCTTTTACATCCCTGAGACGTTTCAGTTGCGTCCATACGTACTGTCTTAGAGGATATTAGAAAGTGCCCCTAGTAGCAATGTAGTGAGCGCTTTGAGCAACAATTCCGATGTCAGGGGCCGCATTCTCAGTTCATTTCAAAGGCATTGTCTTGCTTTACAAGTTCTGTTCGGAAGAAAAAAAAAACAGAAAATCAGAAGGAAAAGAGCAAATGATATTGTCCTCCGCTTACGGTATTATGGAGTTTCACTACAAGTGTAAGCGATTTTTATGGAACATTGTTCTGTTGAGAATTGCGCATACAAAGCCAAGTTTACGTCCATTCCTGTTTGTGAAGAATCGGCGTGCACGTAATGCTTTGCTCTCTTTCTTGTGTCGTCGTCGTTGCGCCTCCGTTCTCTAGCACGTGCAGTAGGTCCCTGCAACTGGTAGCTCACCTTTACGTGCACCACTCATTGTGGGCACAGTTTTCCTTGTGAACGTAGCAAAAATACAGAAAGAAATCAGGTTCGGAACATCCTAAGTGTTTCACTAGCTGCAGCCTTTGAGGCATTTTTCAGCACTCTCAACGCTAGAAACGGGCTTGACGCAGCAGCTAAAATACCCATATCATTACGCGGCCTCATTTTTCTATCTTCGACGTTCTCCTGAACGCGTGCGCCTCCAAAGAAAAGAAACTGAGTATATTGAACCTTCATCTTCACCGATAACGCAAAAGCCGCACACTATGGCGCAGGATTAGAGGCCACACACCCAAGAAGGTCCCTTTAAGCAACTGCGCTCACCGGGATCGACGTCAGCGTAGGCAGAAGTTGTCGCCTTCTGACCGCCAAGCTCACTGGGCGTTGCTGACGTGAGACTGCTCTCCGAGGAGTGCCGGTATGGCGAGCCCTCACGCATGTCCGAGGTCTTCATGCTCCAAACTATGGGCTCAGACAGCGATTGTCGAGCGGTCCTGGAATGCCTGTAGGCCGCTGCCACTGTGGCCTCTGAAGATAGGTCATCGTCGGACAGGCGCCATTGATGAGACTTTGACGACGCCACGGGTGTGGGCACGTCAGGGTCGGTTACGCTCAGAGTGCTGTACAGGGCCTTACCCCTGGTCCGGTAGTGGCTGCGAAGCCAGAGAACGACGATCGCCAGGCACAGAAGAAGGCCCAGTAAAGCCACGCACGCCACTACCAGGCAGGACACAATGTGGCCCAGATGACGAGTCGCGGAAGGTGTGGCCCGTTCCTCGCCCGAAGCGCGGCGCCGCGGACCGTCAGGTGCCTTTGCAGTAAAAACGGTTCCTTCTTTGTCCCTGTGTAGTGGGAATCCCAGTCCTGAGAGGCGTGGCTCACAGACGCCGGAGGAGACAACTCATATGATAAAACAAGAAAATCGCTGCGCGCATGCCGACGACACAAAAAGACGCAATTTTGAAGGCTTGACTCGCAACTCACGAAGAGAGAGATAAAAAACGACGCCATATGAAGCACTAGTGAGGTGCAATCCAGCGGCCAAATTAGGAGCAAAGTGTAACTGCTGTAGTGTGCCAACTGTGACGGGTTCCGTTGTTGTTTTTGTTGTTGCCTTGGTGGCATGGCACATACCCACGACGGGGGATTGGCCAGGGTTCAGTGAGGAGAGCCCAAAGAAGGTAAATTGGTGCCAAGCGAATGGATTACCTTTTGTTGCCAAGCTAATGATTTAACTTTGGGTACGTATTCCGAGGAATTAAAGATGGAATTATAGATAAAAAGAAATTATGGGAAGAAAAGAATGAAAAAAAATCAATGGGCATAAAGATGAGAGAATTGAATACAAAAAAAATTCTGAATAATTTTGCAATGCGGACATTTTGGGTACCATTAGCAAGGGAACCGACACTATACGCTGTGCCTGAAGACGAAGAAGTTGCCCTGCTCTATTTTTGCTGGCTAGGTCTGAATACGCCGCAAGATCCTACTCAGGGGCTCGGTCTCTCCGAGGGCACATAATAAACGCTCCCGTACACTGCAAGTATTTTCGGTATGTATAACTTTAACTCGACTCACGGTAGCTTTTTGCCGTCACCTATACCATGACCCGCATCGATGCGGCCACGCCGCCGTCTGTAGCTGTAGCCGGTGATCCTGCCATATGTGTGCCCTTGGCTCGACAGCTCTGAGGGATGGATGCGGCCGAGGTACGAAACAGGTTCCATGTCGCCCTCGCCGTGACGTTGATGGGCGCTTCCCAGGGCAGCAGACACGAGGCACAGCAGACTGAATGCGAAGCGCATCGCGTGCACTGGTCATCGTGTCCCCGACGGGGAAAAGCTCACTTCATCTTCGCGATTCACCCGACATGATAGAGTGATCAGAGGAAGGCCGCAAATCTCATGCTTCTCATGGGACGGTATTACGAGTTTTTGTCTCAATTTTGAGACTCTGACGTCAAAATGACGACACCGCGAGTCGTTGACCGCGGAATCAACCAATTAGCAGCGAGGTTGTGGTGTCTAATAGTAGGGTTCCACCCAGGAAGCATTTAGTTGCGCAATAAGGGACCGTATTCTAAAGTTTTGCTGTAAACACGCCGTTAATAATTTGAAGAATGTTTTATTTCGCTAACAAACTATGTTTCAAACTCAACGACATGAAGCAAAAGAAGAAGCGTCCTCAATTTTGCAATTAAGTTTGCTCTTCAGTCACTTTTGCTGCCGCGAGGGTGCGCTAACGCTGGAAAAGCGTCGGTAGCGTCGGCTAGGTGGCTTGAGCTGCCGCCTGATTCAAAGGATTCAGCCATGGATTCAGCCTTATCCCTCCACGCACATACTCATCCATCGTAAACATGGCAGCCAGAAAAAAAAATCAGCTGATTGGCGGCTGTCCTTTTTTTTTTACACACTACATAGAATCAAGGTACTGTGCGGACGTCTTAAGTGCGCGGAAAAATCTATTTAAAGGCAGTGATTGCTACGGGTCTGCCGAGATCAATTTGCAAGGAGCGCTTGGCTCGAAAACCGGCGAAGGCAGCTTTAAGGCAAGTTCACACTGGCGAGTTGCAAACGTCGCGCTGGTATTCTAGGCGACCGATTTCGGTCAATTAGTTACGGTTTGCGAAGCACATGTAAAGCGGGGAGGGAGCGTAATAAATCGATTTAAGCGTGTCGCGCGACCTCCGCGACTCGCCAGTGTGAACTCACCTAGCCTGCTATCGATGCCAAATGTGCTCCAAGGGCGATGCGTGATTCTATTTATTTTTGTTCAGAAAATACCCGGCGACCATGAATAATCACAATGCAGCAACTGCCGACATACAGAAGCAGACCGGTGCAGCTGCTGGGAGCTTGCAATCTCACTGCGTGAATTAAGAGCCGGCACGCCCGGTCACTGCGGCAACAATCACTTCTCCGCCTCGTAACCAACTCATGCCGCCCGCTTCGGGTTAAGCACTTGACATTCGCGTTGGTGTTGTTGCCGTTCTGTTCGGATGATGCTCGGATGACGCCACTGAGGATACTGCGGTGGCGAAAGTTTATGGGAAGGAAGTCCTCCTTCGCCTCCGCCTTGTCTTCGGGGTCTCGCCGGAAAGCGCGCACCTTCTGCGACTTAACTTTGACAGTGGTCTCCGCAACTAACCGCAAACACTTGCTCACAGTCTGTTGGGCTACGCCGACGTTTACTTCATTTCCTACGGTGTCTTGAAACCCACCGGCTGCGAAGAAGCGCAGCGCGCACAGCACTTGCCGCTCCACTGACCGCGCACTCACCCGCACACCTCCAAGTTCAACGGCGAGTTCGTCGCACAGCCATTGTGCTCCTTCCTATGTCAAAACGTCGAAACAACTCGTCCGGCACGTCAAAACCGTCTTCATGCACCCTCTTACACCGTTGCTCGCGCGGCCACCGGCCATGTAAACAACCGCCATTTTCTGTCTCAAGCGGTTTGAGACCACTCATTCCAATCCAGAAAAATCGTCTCAATCGGCTCGCATAATTAGGTGAGCAACGTCAACACTTCTGCACGTTTATGACGTCGGCCGGTGACGCAAAAAACCAATATGGCCGCTGGTCAAGACCGACCAATAGGAACGGGGCAAATGAGACACTTTTTGAGACACTTTCCGATTGAGACGATTTTGAGCGACTCGTAATCGCGCCCCTGTGCTTCGGCAGCTAAAGAAGCTGCAGCTGGGTGCCCCTTCCTGTTGGGCGAATGACTCGTGCGCGACCTGCCCTTAGAAAACACAAGTTTGACGTGAACGTGCTTTGTGACAGGTGTTTGGGAACGGCTTGAAAAATGCTTGCACAAAAAAAAACAGCACGCATCCATTCTTACACGCCGCTTGACAGTGCGTGCGGTGGGTAAAACAGGAAAACATTCATTTGAGCTTGTTGGTTTGTAATCAGGGCTCTGGAAAAAAATACCGGACAAGTTTGTGGTGTCTGCAAAAGTACTTCATTCCACGCAGCCTGGTATGCGACTCCTGAACGTGAAACCCTGTTCCGTTGAAATTTCAGCTGGAGGATAATAACTACAGTCACTGAGGGATAACCATGCCGTATTTGCAGCTTTTTTCTTTTGAATTTTTTCCTATGCCAGCACAACGTGTCGAATACGATTCACATTTTCTACGTCAGAAAGATTTGCTCAGTTTAAAACTTTTTTTCGAAGCGTCTAGAAGTGTTTTCAGGACGTCAGGGATGCGCGCTACATTTGAAATCCCCTTCTGGACTGAATGATAGGAGCGCGTTTAGAAGAGCGTATGGTAGGGCCATTTCGAGCCTAGAATTAATGATCACTTTTAGAAAATACGAACTGAAGGCGGACGTCGCGACGTTTTGCGATGCGCCTCGTTTCATTTCTTTTCGTTCTATTGCCTTAAATATCTCTTTCCGGGTATTACATAAATGGTGGGATCACGCATCATAGGTGAAGATTACAATTTTTGAACATGAGGAGGGACTGGCGTCGCAAACGTCGATGGGCAACTGATGGCAGCAACGGCAACCTTCCCGAGGCCCAAGAGCCCGGTGCACCCCAAGAGCAAGCAAGGCAGATATACCATGGTAGCGAAGGCTCCATAGACGGCCGTTAGTCCGAAAAATGGCTGCTCATGGGGCACCCAGCGCCCCCATTTTGGGGGGCAACTACGTATGAGAGACGTTCATTGACGTCACGCATACGTATGCTTTTGGCGCGAATTATAAAGTTCTTTTTATAGAACCCGCATTTTCGAGCCGGTATCTCTTGAAGGTTGCCTTTCAGCGCGCACCAACCTTTGCCAGTCAAATGTGCTCGAGTTATGGCCTTAATAATGTGCAATTGGGAACCCAATGAAAGTGAATGGCATAGAAGGCAGCATAGAAAGGCAGCAAAACTTTCAGACGCTGGCTAAGCATGCATGATTCGTAGTGGAAACCTTGGTGAAAATACTGGTGCTAGTACTTTTGAGTACATCAAGGTATGATGCACAAAGCACAGGCTCAAGTGCACTGTTTGCAATACAGTGTACGGCAAGTATGGTTATCATATTCATGGTTTATTACAGCAAACAAAAAAATACAGTGATAAAACACACCAACAAAAAATGCACGTCGCAGGCAGCTCAAGCAGTAGTTTTTTTTAAGCTGGCTATTCATATCAGTGGTCACAGTGTGGATAGGAAAAAGTCCTGAAGTTCCACGAACGTTGCCAGGTAGGAAATGGAAAAATATAGAAAACAATGCTACGCCAGCTTCAATTGAGGGAAACATGACATGACATAAGTAGGCGCATCAACACATAGACCATGCAGCACACTGGGATTACTCTTCACATATCATTTCTTCAACTGAAAGAATATAGCAGCTATGTTTACGCCTGCATGACAATATTAAAAACAAGTTTTAGCATCAACAAACCTGCTCAACGCTAGAGCATTACACCATACATAGGGCCTGCGCACAACCTCGAGACCTCCTTGTCGCTAACCGAAGTAATTTGAAGCAATTCTAATCAAACTAAAACATACATGAAGTGCAGTTTAAAGTGAAGTGCAAGGATATTCAATACAGCCACAATTTCCTCGAGTAGGCAGAGCATCGAGACGCAGCCATCCTGGCCGCAGATACACAGACAGTTCGAAGTGCTTGGAACAAACCCTCGGGTTTCGCAGCTGGCACGGAGTCTTCTCCAGGCTGAGCTTGCGGCAGAACTGCACCCACGTTTTGCACCTGGACATGATGCAGCGTCCACGTTAAACAACTGCACACAAATGAATACCATATACTCCAAACGTCAATACGCCATGATTCCTTTTACCTAAATGCAGTACGTTATAACTATGCAGAAAATGCTCGCGCCAAGCCTCCGCGCCTCAGAGTGGGTTACGCTCGCCTGATACCACGCGGCTAGCTGCTTTTCTGTGCTCAAAAAGTGGCGAGATCGATGCAGCGAAATGAATTTAAAACTACATTGACGGTTATGTATACGTACAACGGCAGTAACTACTGCTGACTGAATTCAGTTAAGGCACAGTCAATGCGGCGCACATATATATGGTTGAGTTTCGATACTGTCAGTTGCGAGGGGATCCTCAAATTGGCTTCACGGTGCTGCAAAACCCATTAATGTCGTGCTCAGGGCTGTTAGGCAGTGCAGTTGTTTTTAAATTGACCATGCGGGAAGTAGAGGGCACGTGGTTGCTCATGAGAGCCGGGTACCAAGTTCACGTTGGTGACAGTCGGCTGCACAAAACTAACTATAAATAAGACAAATGATGAGTCTCTTTTGCACACCTTATGACTGCAAGTGCGTGCCCTGCAGTTTACTTAAATATCCCGATAACATGAAGCCAAGTACGTATGAAATGGTTACAGCTACGAAAGAGGTGCGAAAAGCCCGACAAAAGCATATCTAGAGCAGATGACAACGGCAAGAGCTCACCTGCAAAAGTCTAGCGGGAAGCGGTGTAGTAAGACACCCACGGTACAAACCACGCTGTCACAATGTGCCACGGAGCAAGGTTTCTTCACATGCCGCAAGCTCATCTTGGAATGCAGAGCTAAGCGCTTGAAACGATGAGCGCGAAGCCTCGGGAAAAGGTTTCGCACTGGCAGTACACCTAAGGAAACGATAGAACCAATAAAACTGCTGCAGCGGTGCAGCGGGGTGCAAATCTTGCCAACCAGTGACCGAGAAGCGGCGAGCAAGGACGACAAAAACTTCTTAAAGGGGCCATTTCGAGACCGGCGAGCTTAATTTACACGCTTTCCCAGGCGCGCCATTGCAGACAGCTGGAGATAAGAAATCGCTTCGTAAGCTTCCGCGGTCCCGCGGCCTTTGTTGCCGGGTGCCGAAACAAGGCCTGCAAAGTCGCGCTCAACGTTGGTCGCGCCAACGTTTGGTCGCGCTGCAAATGCACCGCAGACTCATCAACAGGGGGCGCAACAAGAGCGTTGCAAAAATTACAAAAATCGGCGTAATGTTTTGCTGAAATAATTTACTTATTTTATAAAACGTGGCATTAAAAAACTCATTTTTTTGTTGTTTTATACCATTTTTATTTGTGCTTTTGAATTTCATTACATAAGTGTTCCGGCCCCCCAAAGTGGCTGTGCTGCAGTCGCGCTAAACCGTTTTTGGGCCCAGCCTTCGCCACCATTCTACATGCGCCTTGGAGCGAGTGGCTTGTCTTCCCTGTGCCCGCAGCAGTTACGCCGTCTGTGGCGCTAGTGTTGCTGCGACGCGGGCGCCCTCACTTGATAGTTAAGGTGACTGACTATAGGGAGTATGCGATGTCGCGGCAAGCAAACCCAAGAGGTCAGAGCGGGGCGAGTCTCCACAAATTCAGTGCTGTCCTTTCAATTGCGACCAGATACATTTTTTTTCTGTAAAAAAAAAAATCTCACATTGCATGCGGTCATACCGCTTGCTTATTTTTTCTCCCAAGCTGGCAGTAAAAGAAGATACACTCGTCAGTATAGTTGCGCGTGCATGCATGCAGTCTGCGAGAGCGCAGCAAGTGGGCTTGAACGGCATTGCAAGGAGCTGCCCCTTTGGATGAGGCTCAGAATGCTCTATAGGCAGCTGTAAAACGAGAGCTTAATTCGAATTCGAAAAATCAAGCAGTGTTTATTGAGCTCTTTGCGCGGAGCGACACATTTCACCGCGACAGCTGCGCGTGGGCGAGGGTCGTCTGACTTTATAAGGATCAAGCTGTCAGCAGGGCTTCCGAAGAGTCGTCAGAAGACGGCAAGAAGACAGGAAACAATCAGTGCGCCAGTCGGCGCCAATACCGAAACACAGTCCGATGCGCAAGGCCGCTGGCATCGGTTGGTTCGCGAACGGGCTCTGCCGCTACAAAACTTTGGTCCGTGTTTCGCGCTGTTTGCAAATGTGTACAGCTTACACACAGCCACAATCGATTTGGATGTGCTCGCAGTACACTCAGGGGGCAGGGAGGTGGCGTCGAGCCGCCGACGCAGCGGCGACTGTGCCAAGGCCGTGCGTCGCTTTTCGCGACAAAGTTGTGACAAAGCTTTTTCATCAAACTGTCTAACGCGCGTTCGTGGCGGGCGTGTTGCCAAACGGGAGCGTAGGCAATCTGCAGGAGGGGAACTCGGGATCCGGAAAGATACCGGGAAGTCCCGAAAGACTTCAGGGCTTGCGTGGTGAAATATTGGCCCAGTCTTGTTTATACGGGTTATTTGGTGCACAGATGCCTATCCGTAAGTATTTCCTGCTTCAGTTTGGTCATGTGCTGCGTTAAAGCGACACTGAGTAGAACTCCATCACATGTTTGCTCCCATCTGGCTCCTTAATTCTGGTAAGTTGACGACGTTGGTTCGGGAGTAAAAGATGGCTGAGCATATTGAATAAATGTATCGCGCTAGTCGATGCAAACTCTATTGCCGTAAATGACGGGTCTTTTCTAAGTGAATGGTGGTGCAGCGCGGCCTCCAGGATCCGTGCGAAAATCCGCGACATTGGCCAGTGATGGCGACTCCGATATTTCGGTCTTTTTTAGCTCACAAAACGCTCCGTTTTCGGTGAGTTTGTGATTAGAATGCATTGCGATATCAATACAGGTTAACTTCAATCTTTCCGCAGTGTCCTTTTAAGGAGAAGAATGAGAATGGAGAAGAGAAGAAATTTGCAGTGACCAAAGGCAAAGGAGGATGAATCGTGTAGCAATAAAGTTACTATCTTGAAGATCATCACATTATTTTAAAACATCAGCGCGGCTTCCACAAAGTTTTTTCATGGGACACTCAACCCGCTGGCTTTTCTAGTGACAATCATGACCTGACGTGGGCTTTCAGGCAGAGGCGTCACTAGGGGCAACTGCATCCGTAGAGGTGGCCAGCGCGTCGCTCCCCCCCACCTCCCCCCCTCCACATTCACTTCAAGTCCATGACGCTATCGTCGGCCTCATCTCCAGTGTTGATCTCACTCCATGCCGTACGACAGATAGTTCAGTAAACAAGTGCATGAAAAAAGCCACCTGGTGAATATAGCCGCGCATCTTTTTATTTTTTGTTCATTCACGCTCAAAGCCGGCGGCAGTCGGCGTTATCATTTTGTTTGCGACGCGAGATGCGACCAGAGTGATCTCGATTGATCGTGGCCGCACGAAACTGCTCCCACATTTTTACAGATTGTTGTAGGTGCTTTTGGTTCCTTATCTCTAAGGTTCCTTGCCAGCTTTAAATTGAGCACGGCCAAGAACTGCAGGCATTCTCTTCGACGACCGCCGACCACGCTTATAGCTTTCGCTGCGCCTAGTCATTCCGTTCATTATAGGCGCAGGTCTGTCCAATTAACAGTTCTGCTTGGATTCTGGAAGCCTTTTAAGGCAAAAGCCTTTAATAGCTCATACTGCCGTCCGTTAGCAGAGGGTGTCACACCTTTAGCAGCGAGTTAACTCGGGAACGAAAAAAGATAGGAGAAAACGAACGGTTGCTTCAGATAGAGGAGGAAAAAATTAACCTAAAATCTACGCTTGATGACTGTAGACTAGTTAGTTAATTTCAGTCAAAAATGTCAAAATTGCATCGAAATAACGCAGATGTCGATATAGCTTTGGGAACGGTGTGACGTCACATCCACCAGAAGTCGTCACAGCATAGTGAAAATTGCCACGGAGTGGTCGGGAAAACGTGGGATTTGTGTCAAATTAGATGGGAAAATGTGTAATTAAGCGTAATTCTTAAGAACCCCGAAAGATGTATAATTTGGGTATTGATATAGCTACGGGAATGGTGTGACGTTACATTCACCGGAAGTCGTCACGGCATAGTGTCCTCGGCTTTCGCCTCTAAACACTTTAGTTGCCAAAGTGTCCTCGCAATTGTTTTGGCTGTATTCCTGTTCACTGGGCTGCTGTCACCACTACGTGACATATGCTTACGGATGCCACTGTCGCCCTCACCTGCTGGGAGCCGGCAAATGAGCTCGAGCCGTCCGAAAGAAGCAGATCACGAGGAAGCCACAGAAGCCTTCCCAACCGAAGACAAACAGCGAAGCAGGCGTCGTCTCCAGAGGCACTCACCTGAATTCGGACTAATACCGGACCACACGCGAGTAAAGAAGGACTCCTCAGCGCCGACGTCAACCATGGCTACGACACCAGCCTCTATTATTTTGCACCAGCCCCGACTGTCACCCACGTTCAACGGTTTATCGGGCGAGGATCGTGAAGAATGGCTGCACCAGTCTGAGCGTGTCACCGTATTTAACAGTGGGAAGGACCAGACGAAAATAAGGCACGTCTTCTTTACCCTAGAAGGCCCAGCTAGAATTTGGTTCGATAACAGCTAAGCTTTACTGCCGAAGTGGGAATCATTCAGGCGAGAGTTCCTCAAGGCATTCACAAGCATCGTGAGGAGAGAAAGAGTGCAGCTGCTTCTACAATCACGCATCCAGCACCTGAATGAGTGCCTGGATACGTAAAAGACATGAAGTGCCTTTTTTTGACGTACCGATCCTGACATGAAGGAAAAGAAGAAGGTGGAACTTTTGATGCGAGGTGCTAAAGAGGTAATTTTTGTTGGTCTGACCCGCAATCCACCGAAGACCGTCGCTGAATTCAGTAGCGAAGCGGCTACCATTGAGAAAACCTTGGAGGCAAGAGCCCGCCATTTCCCTCGACAGCTCCAAATGACCTCGACAGCCCTCTCAGATGGCACATAGTTCGCATGCAGCCTGCGGGATGTCATCCGCGACATTGCACGGGAAGAGCTCCTTCACGTGTTACCATCTTCCAACCAGTGTCAAGTAGCGACCCTTGCGGAAATCGTCGGCGAAGAAGCGCAGCATGCGCTTGGTTCCCTGTCATCGACGTCTCCAGCGGAACCTCAGGCCATGACGTACGCCGCTGCAGTACGTAGCCGTCAGCACCAAAGACACCCCCGAAGTCCGCCTCTCCGACATGAACCAGCTGTTTATTTATTTATTTATTTATTACAGATGCCTGCAGCGCCCAAGGGCATTATTGCAGGGGGGGGGGACACAATAACTTCTGCTCATTTGGCCGAAAGTACACTAATAACAGAAATACAATCACACAACTAATAGATGAGGAAAAACATGCACTGAAGGAAGACAAACACGCTCCACAAATAAAATAACACTAATGAAATGAAAAAGACACGCGCAAGACAACTGCACGCCACGTCACATATCAGATAAAAATGCGCGGAATTGACCTTTCGTGCAGCACTCAGTGACGCCGGCTGGTAGCCTGTTCCACTCATTGATCGTCCGGGGAAAGAACGAGGTTTTGTAAACATCTGTGCGACACTTAATCTCTCGGATCTTCCACTGATGATCAACTCGTCTAGAAAAAAAATGAGGTTGAAGCAGATACTGGTCTTTGTCAATGCTCAGCTTTCCAAAATAGATGCGATGCATGATTTGTAATCTCAAATGTTTCCTACGGTTAGCTAAAGGTCCCCAGCCAAGGTGGTTTTTAAGAGACGTGACACTAGTTGAGAAGCTGTAATTATTGGACACAAATCTCGCAGCATTATTTTGGACGCGCTCGAGCATATCACATAAGTAAGCAAACTGGGGGTCCCATACAGGACAGGCATATTCAAGAATTGGTCGGATGTAAGTGAAATACAGGAGTTGTTTAACATTAGACGGTGATTTATTGAAATTTCTTTTTAAGAAATTAAGCATTCTGCAGGCTTTGGATGTAGTGTACTCAACTTGCCTCGTCCATGTTAGGTTAGATGAAAAATAAACGCCGAGGTACTTGTATTCAAGTACTTTTTCCAAGGGAACATTATGTAGTGAGTAATTTGCTTGTAATGGGGAACGCTTTCGAGTGAAAGAGACAAATTGGCATTTTGTGTCATTCAAAGACATTTGCCATTTTGAGCACCAGGACTGGATGGAATCCAAGTTTCGCTGTAGTTTTAACGCATCAGAGGAATTTTCCACAACAGTGTAAACGACACAATCGTCAGCATAGAGCCGAACTTTGCAGGTAAGATCCAAAACAATATCATTGATATAAATCAGAAAAAGAAGGGGTCCAAGAGCAGACCCCTGCGGTACACCTGAAGGAACGTTTACATAACCTGAGTGCGAACCATTAATCAAAACACGCTGCATGCGGCCCTGAAGATACGAATGAAGCCAATCGATGACACTGGGGTGCAGACCAAGACAACTTAACTTATGTAACAATAGTAAATGAGGTACAGAGTCGAAGACTTTCTTAAAATCTAGAAATACGCAATCTATTTGAGAGCCACGGTCAAAGAAAGAAACCAGATCATTACTAAACTCAAGCAACTGAGTAGTACAGGAAAAACCTGACCTAAAGCCATGCTGAACTTCTGTAAAATACCCATGAGAGTCAAGGTGTTTGATGACTGCGCTATATATTATGTGCTCCAACGTTTTACAGCACACACTCGTTAAAGAAATCGGTCGGTAATTAACAATAGAGCTTTTTGAACCACTTTTATGCACTGGTACCACATTAGCATTTTTCCAGTCAGTTGGCAGAGACGCCAACTTAAGTGATGATCGGAACAAGATGACTAAGTAGTAAGATATTTCATTCGCGCAAGACTTTAAAACAAAGTTAGGAACACCATCAGGACCACCGGCAGAAGATGAATAGACCGATTTCACAAAGCCTACTGCGCATGCGCGCGTTTACCGGAAGTAGCCAGTCGCCAACTTGGTTGTAGTCCTTCGTGGCGTCGTCTGCACGACAGCCCACATACTTTGCGCCTTGATTGGCATTATACCCGGCCACAGTAGCTTTCCGCCGTTTCGTTTATTGTGTTGAGCTCTATAAAGGAAACAGAGGCACCACGACGGAGTTCGAGGTGTGCAATACTAATCGCGGTAGCAGCAGCGCAGAGAGGGTGGTCAGTTGCCGCGTGAAGTGAAGTGACCGGGGTGGCGACGCTGCGCTTGTTACTCGAACCTTGTTTTGGAAAATGCTGCAGGTGACGATGAAAACGCGCTTGACCGCCACTTTAGTTAATTTTGTCGGCAGAATATTTCAACGCATAGCGATGCACGCGGTTTTTAGCGTCTTCAGACAGTGTTGACATTTCTTGCCACCTCATTTTGCTGTTTCAGTATTCGCTGTATTCATCTAGGCATTCGCTGTAGACGTGTCACACAGCGTTTGTTGTCTTTATTTTTTCATCATAGCCCTTGTTCAAAACTGGCCATGCGATAGTTCTTTTTTTCATTCACGTAATCACATAAATGTATTCATGACGTGCTCGGCGGGTCACCAGCAGGAAAGGTGAGCGGTTCGAGCGAGCTATTCCGTTTTTCTAAATGAAGTTGTGAAATATGCTTGTGTTCAGTGCAAAAAGAGAAAAGGAGAAGCCAATCGGGGAGGTTTTGAGTACGCCAAATTAGGATCTGGGTTTTTTAATTTCGTGGCCAATAGTTTTTTGATTATTGCTACACTAATTACTTTTTGATTTAGGTTAAAATAATCTGCCAGGGCGTCTCCCGTACGACTCACTCTCGCTATTTTCACAGTACGAGTCTGAAGACGTTGACTGATGGGTAAACGCTAGATCGGCTTTTTTTTCCGAAAACAACGGGCAAAATGTGGGTGTATCCGGCATAAATGGCATGTGGCTGAAACTGGAATACCACGTAGGCTCAGCGACCAGTGTGCAACAAAACATTAGGAATTATTCCACATTTCCACGGTTTTATAGCCTCGCTTTCTCATTCCATGAAATAGAGAAATCACTATCGCTAGTAAGACAGCTCGCGATATCAGCAGTGAATGCGCGCATCAAACATACATCGTGGATTCCTGAATACAATAATAAAACTGAGCACACATGTTTCCGTACAACCTACACCGGGCAGAAATCACAGAAAGGACGGCTTGACGACGCAGCACGAAGGTAAATCCGATGGCCTTCTTTTTAACAATTTAAGGGACTGCCTCAAAGCTGAGCGGCGCGTAAAAGCCATTTCATACAGCTTCAGAACTTGAAAATTTGCCATTTGTCAATGTCCACAGGTCAACAGGGATAACACTGCTAAATGTACTGAACATAACTTCTTTGGCTGTCTCTCGTGAACAGCTTCTACGCAATGTCTAGATGACTTTTTCTCGTCTGGAAAACGGAAAATCCGCGACCCTCTGCTTCGCTCAGTTGTCGGAGCTCTTGGCACCCCTCGGGTGAGCACACTTGCCCCAGAAATCCAGCATTCATGCAGAGAGACATCGTGTGGCGACTCAAACAGGACGGCTTCTTGCGCGTGCGCCACGCACCACACCGATGCGGCCGCCGGCCGGAGTACCACAACTCCCAGAGTGCATCGCGGCGGCGGTGGCGTAGCGCAACTGCTTGTGAAATCGGTCTATTGACATCAATAAGCAATTTTGACACACCTTGGTGAGTAAAAACCAATTCAGACATGGTTTCAGTGACAGATTCACGAGTTAACGGAAGTTCTCCGATGTAGTACATTGGCGCAAAAAAAGACTGAAAAAAAAAGCATTAAAGCAGCATGCCTTATCACCATCATTAGTAATAACTTCACCATCATGGTCTAAATTCGGTATTCCGACTTGTTCACGTCCATTGTGTTTCAAAACGTCCACAATTCCTTAGGATTATTAGGCAGTTTTGATTCCAAGTCATTTAAAAAGCTATCCTTAAGAGCTTTAATTTCAGTTTTTAGTGTACTGCGAAGAGCCCGAATCGACTGCAATACTGCAGGGCACCGATTTTTTTTGTATGATTCTAGAAGGCGATGTTTTTTCCTGATAAGCTGTCTGGTTTGCCGTGTGATCCACGGTTTGTCGAGGCGGCGCTTTCCGGAAAGGCTTTTAGATGGGATATATTGATCAATTAGGCATTCTAGTTTATTCTTTAATACTTCCCAAAGGGAACTACAATCTAAATTCTGGTTAAGATCAATAAATTCAGGAAGGAAAGATGCAAGTTCGTTCCTCATTGACGTATAGTCTCCCTTATTAAAAAAGAAAACCTTTCGTGGTCGACCTTTTGAAATTAAATAAGGAAACTTCCGAACATTAGCGACAACACAACTGTGGTCGCTTATTCCCGGTACTTATTTATTTATTCAATAAACCCCTAAAGGCCCTCAATCGAGGGTATTACATAGGGGGGAGCAATGACACACAACGCAAAATAAGAATGCGCAAGCACCAAGGTGCAATACATAAATACAAAAAGCACATGTAAAAAACAAAACAAGAAACAAACAAAAACCTGTAGTATACATTGTAATTTACACGAAAAAAGAACAGATAGTGTTTTAGAGGCATAACAACCGTAGGAACAAAACAAAATAATAAAACAGCTGAATGCAGCAAGTGGCACAATCAATTAGTGAAGCTAAATAGACATTTGGGTTAGAAGGTCCTGAAACTTGTTAAGATCCCTTTCAGAAGCGATGTGTGATGGTAGATTATTCCAGTCGACTATAGTACGTGGTACGAAAGAGATAGCAAAAAAAGAAGTGTGGCATGATATGCGTTTAACTTTCAGCGGGTGGTCGCGACGTGGAAAAAAAGATTCAGGTGATTGAAAAAAATGGTTATGGAGCAGAACATGATGGTAAAGTTTATGGAAAAGGGTCAAGCGTGATAGTTTGTGGCGATGTGATAACGTATCAAGTTCGGCGCGAGCCTTTAGGGCGGTGACGCTAGTATGACGAAAATAATCAGAAAAGATGAATCTAACGGCACGGTTTTGCAAAGATTCCAAGTAATCTATAAGGTATGCTTGATCCGGGTCCCAGATGGCCGACGCATATTCGATTTTAGGCCGTATTAAGGTAACGTATGCTAGTTTTTTTAGGTGAAAAGGCGCTTGTTTAAGGTTACGTTTTAGAAGACCCAGAGAGCGGTTAGCAACTGCAAGAATATGGCTAAGATGGTAATTCCATGCTAAATAGACTGAAGGTGCAGTCCCAAATACTTGTAGGAAGTAGAAAGTTCAACCGGGTTATTAAGGAGAGTGTAAGATGTCGGGATGCGGCAAGACTTGCGAGTGAAAGAGACAGGTTTAGTTTTAGAGGAATTAAGGAACATTAACCAAGAAGAACACCAGTTACTAATGGAATCTAAATCAGTTTGCAAAGATTGGCGGTCAGAGTCGTTAGAAATGCTACGGTATATAACACAGTCATCAGCGAATAATCTGATTTTGGATGATACGCAGGCGGGTAAGTCATTTATGAAGATTAGAAAAAGTAAAGGTCCCAAAACGCTTCCCTGGGGAACACCGGACGAAACGGGTGAGGAGGACGAAAGATGATTATTGACAGAAATGAACTGAGATCGACATGCAAGAAAAGCTTTAACCCAGGCAATAACATCGGAATGAATGTTCAAGTGGGTTAGTTTGAGCAAAAGTCTGTGATGGGGGACCCGGTCAAATGCCTTAGAGAAGTCAAGGAATAGCGCATCGACTTGTTTGCCTGCGTCCACTGATGAAAAGAGGTCGTGAGTGAAGCCGGAAAGTTGACTGTCACATGAGAAACCCCTTCGAAATCCATGCTGGTATTTGAATATGATGTTGTGGTGCTCAAGATAGCTGATAATATTAGTGTAAACAACATGTTCCATTAGCTTAGATATGGAGCTAGTTAAGGATATTGGACGATAGTTCAGAGGATTAGAATGGTCACCAGATTTGAATATGGGTATTACTTTAGCTACGCGCCAATCGCTAGGAATTGATCCAGATGATAATGACTGAGAAAAGAGTGATGACAATACTGCATAAATGCTCTCAGAAATGTTTTTAAGAATCTTGTTGTTAAAGCCCAGAAGATCAGAGCTGGAAGTTAGCTTAACATTATTCAGGAGGGATTTAATTCCTTCGTCATTAATAACTATTTGGGGCATAAAACCTCAAGAAATTGATCTAGGCTGGGAGCTGTAGCGATGTCTTCTAAAGTAAATACGGATGAGAATGTTGAAAGAAACATCTGAGCACATTCGGATGCAGGAATTGGAGTGTTATTCGAGTCAGTAAGCATAATGTCATCAGAGCTGCGGGGATTAATAACGCGCCAGAATCTTCGTGAGTTATTGGTGATGATTGTTGGCAAAATATTGCTGAAGAATTCCCTGCGGTTTTTTTTAGTAATACTTGGTATTCTTTATCGCTTTGCTTATACCTTTCAAGAGAATGAGTAGTTCGATGCGCTTTGGCTTGTCTGTACAGACGTTTTTTCTTATTATTAGCTCTACGAAGCCTGAGATCAAACCAGGGTACACTTGGGTAGCACTTTATCGATATAAGAGGAATGCACTCATTGATGAGGTTAGTAAGTGTAGTTTTGAGCAACATCCAGTTCTCCTCAACAGAATGAGAGGACCAATCAGAAAGGTATTGCACTGAGAAGGTGGTTAATTCGGAGTTCATTTTGTGAAAGTTAGCCCTTTTGTAGCATCTTATCTTTTTTTGGAACAGTTTTTCTTTCGCTGAACAGATAATTGATGTGCCCGGTGATAATGTCCTGATCGGAAAGGCCTTCATGATGAATGACATCTGAACAAATATTTGGGTCACTGGCTAGGAAGAGGTCCAGAATGTTTGAGGAATGCACCGATGACCGAGTAGGTTGAGAGATAATTTGATATAACGAAAAGTCGAGACATGTCTGTATGAAGGCATGGGCTTCTTTGTCACTAGGAGGGGCAGACAACATATCCCACCTGATGTTAGGAAAATTAAAGTCACCGAGAATGAGCAAAATAGAATTCGGGAAACGCGCACACACTTCACCTAATAGGCGATGCAATTCCTCAGCAAAACCGTCACTCATGTCAGGAGGACGGTAAAACACTCCAATTATAAGGTTAGCAATGCCGCATTAAAAAAAAACACATTCAATGAAAGAGGTGACTATTACAGGTATAGCTACAATTTCCTTCTTAATTGCAATGAGGACACCGCCCCCTCTCCGGAACTTCCTATCGCAACGAAAAATATTAAAGCAGGATTCAGACAGCAGAACACTACTGTATGGGATAGCATCGTGCAACCATGTTTCCGTTAAGGCAACAATCGAGGCAGAATTAGAGTCAATGAAGGAAGAAAGAGCAGCGGCTTTAGGAACAACGCTTCTGATGTTAGTGTAAAGAAAAGAAGTGAACTTAACTGAACGCTCGGAACAGGGTGTAAACGACGATGAAAGAAGGGGAGTTGAAGGACCGCTTAAACGACTTCATGTACTTGTGGAACGGGAGATACAAGCTGCACAGCTGGTGTTGTGATCCCACTGATATACATCTTTATTGATGTGAAGTTTGTCAAACACAAGCTTAGTTTTGTCCCCCTCTTTCTTTACTTCTTTACAAAACTTCAGCAAGTTCCTGCGCTTTTCGCGAATGGCAGCAGAATAATCACGAGAAACACTAAAGCCCTAATCTTTTAACTTGTGCTTATTGCTGAGAATGTTTTCAATTTCTTTACTGCTGTTAAATTTAGCGATGATGGGCCGCGTCTTATCTGAGGAATGACGCCCTAGGCGATGAGCACGCTGAACTGAACCAACAGTGATTTCGAGTTCGCGACTGCAGAAATCAGTCACGAGCTGTTGAGAAGTTTCCCCAAGATTCAGATTTATCAGTATCCTTGATGCCATAGAATAGCAAATTAGACCGCCGGGAATTGTTTTCAAGATAATCAATTTTTTGCTCCAATTTGGACAAATTACCATTGCCGTCGCTTGGAGGCTGCTGCGAAGAAAGAGACACAACCTTTGCTTCAAGATCATGAACGCGTTTCCTCAATTGATCTATATCAGTTTTTAGGCTGATATGAATGAGAAGAACCTTATTTACAGCCTCAAGAATACTGGTGTTATTGGTCTCAAGACGTTGAACGGCATCAAAGACGGAATCCTGCTTTTCTTCCTGGGCCTTCGTCATCGGCCCAGGATTAGCTTCTACGTCGCCGCCGAGCAAGAGCAGGCGCCAAAGATGCAACAAGTGCGCACGAGTTCGCTTCAGACAATTTGGTACATTGGGAGGCCACGACACCATCACAAGGCAAACGTTATTGTCGCGATAACAGTCGGTTTTCAAATTACTAACCTGTGAAAACATTGGACGTTGAAGCGGATGCACAAAAGTGGTGTCGTGGCCCAAGGTGTCCGCTGGAAGACTGCGCTTATGAAGAAGGTGGTCAGCTGATACCGTCGCCAGTTGCCTGACGATAAGCCAGGACGAGTCCAAAATTGGCGGTAGGTTGGCAGGTAGGTGGCCGGTTGAAAAGCTGCAATTGCTTGATGACGCTTCAGTGCAGGATGTGATGTCGGAGTGCCAACCGTCGAAGCACAGATCGCCCGGTACGGGCAGCGGGACGGACAGCAGCTGGTGCAGCAACAGCAGCAGGAACATCTGTGAAAACATTGGACGTTGAAGCGGATGCACAAAAGTGGTGTCGTGGCCCCAAATGACCACAGTGTCACGCACTACTGAAGGCCGGTTGCAGAACAGTAAATCTAACACTGAAGATGAGTGCTCAGTTTCTCGTGTAGGTTCAGTGACGTACTGATATAGGTCATTAGTAGTAATTAATTCATAAAAGGATGAAGATAATGAAGAATGATTCGCACGAAGAGGTTTGTAGTCTACCCATTTGAAATCAGGCATGTTAAAGTCCCCACCAAAAAGAAAGTCACTTTTTAAGCTGAGTAGAAATTCAGACAACGAACTGAAAGCGTCAGGGTTGGTAGCGGAAGGAGGACGGTAGACAGAGACAATAGCCAAATTCTTTCCATTGTTTAGGCGAAGATTACACCATACTGACTCGCAACCAACTAGAGGCGCTGTTATTAATGAAGAGCTAAAACATTGGTCAATAAGTAAGAACACCCCCCCACCATGCAAGTGTCGATCGCTACGGTACGCGTCATAACCGGTGGGAAATACTTCAGAGCTGAGAACGGAATTATCCAGCCATGATTCAGTGCCAATTATAACATGAGGTTTTAGAGAGGAAACAAGAGCAGCAGATTCATCAGTTTTATTTTTGATACTCCTGCAATTCACGACGAGAGGTATCAATTCAAAATTTGATGACGCCAAGGGCACAGATTGTAAGGTGGGCACGAGCAGCGGACTGGGCAGTTGCCTCTCTTTCTGTCATTCTCGAAGCTCGACGACACGGTCGTGTTCAAAATCATAGACAAAACACTTTTTGTTGCCGAGAAGCTTATCAAATCGTAACTTGGAAGGAAAAGCCAGGTCACGTGCGTATTGTGAAAGCATGAAGCGTGCCTTTCTGACTGCGGGTGTGAAGTCTTCGCGTATGACATACTTAGTGTCCTTTAGGTGCACTGAAGAGGAATCTGAACTCGTCTTTTTGCCGCGTTAACTCGATCTACACGTTCCTAGCATTCTTAGAAACTGCGACTTATTGCCCTGTGTGGCCGATTTCCCTAATTAAATCGAATTAACGTCCGGCTCCCGCCTTTTTTTTTTTGAATTCTGCCTCGTACGGTGGGCGGAGTCGACCAACGCGTGGAGTGCCCTTCAGCCAGCTCCGTGGAGGCTTTGCTTTCGCTTCATTTTGTTTTTTAGGTTTCCGTGAATAAATAGTTTAATTTGCAGATAATATAACCGCAAAATAAGCCCACAGAAATAAAAATACGCGCGGACTATTTGCTTCTACGGACTAATACGTATTACTCCGCCGATGGCAGAGCGGCAAGCCGCCACGGGACTGGGTCCTAACTGGGTGAAATGCACTCCCAGCGTTGGTCGACTCCACCCACCGTACGAGGCAGAATTAAAAAAAAAAGGCGGGAGCCGGACGTTAATTCGATTTAATTAGGGAAATCGGCCACACAGGGCAATAAATCGAGATTTCTAAGAATGCTCGGAACGTGTAGATTGAGTTCCCGCGGCAAAAAGAATAGTTCAGATTCCTCTTCAGTGCACCTTTAAAGCCGCACGATAAGACATTGTCTTTGACTTTATAACTACAAAATTTAACGACAATCGGTCGGTGCTTTCCTACACCAAAGCGACCTATTCTATGAGCCCTTTCGATGCTTTCAGGTGGAACATTTTGGTTAAGATGAGACGAGAAGAATTCGCGCACATTTTTTTTCAGATTCAGATCAACTCTCTGTTGCGGAATCATTTAGACCTAGAATAAGCACGTTATTCCTGCGGGACTTAATAGAAACATCTTCAAAACAGGCCTTAAGTTGGGCAACCTCTCTGGTCAAGGCGTCAACACACGATGATGCGTTTGAATCACCAGCCCTTGTGGCCAGCCGTGAGGAATGCATGTCGTTCTCTAGTGTAGCGATCCTGCCCAGTAAACATTTTAAAGACGTACTTGTAGCGTCCTGCTGCTGTTTAAGGATATGCAGTTCCTGAAGGAACTGCGACTGGCGAAGTTCCAGTCGTTGTATGGCAGCGTGAATGCCATCAATGGCTTCATTATCCGAATTCATCTCGTGTGTATCGAAACCGGGACCGGGGTTGCTCTCGACAACACCGCATAGCAGCAGTAAAAGTTTACATAAAAGACCATGACCATACTTCAACTTAACAACACACTTTTTCATAACAGACAGCAAGTTGTCGGGGCACGACACCGCAATAATACATCGATTGGAACTATAATAGCATGCAGCGGGAGACCGGTAACTAACCTAGGCGAAAAACAGTGGTAAGCGCATGGCCGATGCGATGTCGCGCCCCAGCTGGCCCATAGAGTAATATAGAAGTAAAGAGCGGACACTCCCGTAGGCCCCAGCGGCCGACTTTTGTGCACAGCGCACCTAGCGGACCCGGGGAAACGCACTGGCCTCAGAGATGATAGATAGATCAGGAATCTTGGAGGCTCTACTTTCATTTTCGGTTTCGTTCTCGCATGCATAGCGTCGGTTCGTGCAGGTTTGCCCAGGTGTCAAGTGCACGGAACTTTGCATTGCTATTACATGCTATTACCCTACCGTTTGGAGTCACGCAAAAGAACGTAAATGCAACGACACAATCACACAAGATGATCTTGACTGAGGTGTGTTTTTATTATGCAAAACATGCTTGAAAAACATACTTGAGAAAACTTATTGGCTTCCTTCGATTTTTTTCATTGTTGCCGCACCACGTGACACAGCAGTACCTGCCGCAGCCCCCACTTCCCGGTGGCATGGCCTGAGAACATAGAAAAGCCACAATTTTGCATATCGGCAAATTCCTGCGTTGAGATAAACCTAATGAACACTAACAAATACAAAATACACAATTTCTCACAACGCATGCTACGCGTAGCTAACCAAATTCACACAAAGGCGACATCATAGTTGAATTCACATGTCCTGAAGCCACCTTGTGCAGCTTTAGTAAATAAAACAAACAGCCCTCGCGCCGAATGCTACAGTTATGCGCTATTTCTTGTTCGAAATATGCGTATTTAGGGCTATGCCCCCCAGCGAGACACATAGAGGAATATTTACGTGCAGACAGTACAGCAAGAATAGCGAACTGCGGTCTTACCAAGAAACAACCGTCGCAGCACCACAGCAGTACACAAAACGGACGTGCCCACGAAGCTTGCAGACGCCGCAAAAAAATACAGCCGCTCACACCGTCGGTCCGTCGCTCACTGCCGCCTGGACGAGCTTGCCCGTTGGCTTGACGCACTTAAAAAACGCCGCTGTTGCTGACGTAACTGCGGCCGTAGGCGCGCAGCGCACGTCACTGCAAGCCAAGACGTGCCAAGACCATACTCTTTTTCTTTTTTTTTATTTGCACGTTCAGTGCCATCTGGCGGAAACGGGGAAGCGCCGAACTCGGCCGCGAAAGGGCCCGAGTGTCCGCTCTTTACTTTTATGTTACTCTATGGCTGGCCGGCTTGCAACTGGCGAATAAATATCCGCCCCTCGGAGATAGTGCTGCTAGTGCGTCCTTGTTGTCAGATCAGCAGTGTGGTCGAAGCCAAACTGGGAGGCAGATGCGCACGTGGTAGGCAGCAGCTTGTCATCGAGGCATCATCAGCAGCAGTCGAGCTGAGGTTGAACTCGACAGGCGCATGCTTGGGTGCTTTATCCAACGACGATATATCCACGGACGACCAAGAAAAAAGGGCGTGGGACAGGACTTGGGCGAAAAACAGTGGTAAGCGCATGGCCGATGCGATGTCGCGCCCCTAGAACGCTCCAGAACTGTTCCAGAACGCCTCCCACCTGCTCCCGCCCGCTCGGCCTACGAGCGACGTTCAAGCCGTAGGAAATGCGACGCCTGGAAGGCTTCCGACAACCGCCCGCTGTGCTTCCATTGTGGTAAGGCAGGCGATATTCTTCGTGACTGCCAGTACGGACGTATCGGTCTCCGTGGTTTTCCCACTGAAGCATCATTAACACGCTTCGGACAACACCCGAAAGAAATGACGACTACCTGCGTCAAGAGGAGGATGTGCCGAACCACCTTTCCCGTTCAACATAACCGTCCACACTACGTTTTGCGTCACCGGGCTGCTGTTAAGGCCGGTTCACATGCAAGCGACTGAGCGATTGAGCGGCGTGTCGCAGCTAAAATTTCCAACTTGTTGAAACCTCGCCGCTCGTCGCAGCGACGACTCAAAACCGGTTTTTCCGCCGCGGCGACAGGATTCGCCAGCATTTTCGCTGGCATGTGAAACAGGCTTTACGCTGTGTTTGTTCGCGGAAGGCCCCCCAGCCCCCGCAGAGGATACTAAATAAAGCAACCTTTGGAGGTGAGGTGGCTCACCAGCGAAATGACGAAGATCCACCACCGACCACGCCACATGAAGAAGCCGCACCCAATACGTCGACGCCTCACACAAACACGAGCTCGACCACGACGCGATCGGACTTTAGAACGACGCCGCCAAGCAGAAAAGCACCAACGAGACGTCTTGCCTATGATCCACATACCCGACGGAGCCGTGTCCCGACGCCGAGGACGGCGTGCAATGCAAGAGCCAAGATATCCGACTTGGAAGTGGCTATCGATGGCTGTAAAGTTACCGCTCTACTCGACACAGGGGACGATTATTCTTTGATGAATGGAACACTCACCGCGGATTAAAGGAAAGTGATGACCGTTTGGGACGGCCGCAAATTCTTAACGCAGGAGGTCACCTTATTACGCCTAAACTATGTTTTACTAAACTATGTTTTACTAAACTATGTTTTACTAAACTAAACAATGTACTAAACTATGTTTTACTAAACTATGTTTTTTAAAGGTGGTCTTTGTACCATTTCCTAATCGTGGCTGCTGTCAAATTGTGTTTGTTACCAGAATTCATAACATATGTAGCCTTTATTAATAGGGAACATGGGCCCTGTCAAGCCGCGCTTTTTCCGGCTTCTTGCCCATGTTCCGGCATTGTGTACACATGATGTCAAATAAATCTGGTCTGCCTGTCTGCCTGTGTCTGTCTGTCTGTCTGTCTGTCCGTCCGTCCGTCCGTCCGTCCGTCCGTCCGTCCGTCCGTCCGTCCGTCTGTCTGTCTGTCTGTCTGTCTGTCTGTCTGTCTGTCTGTCTGTCTGTCTGTCTGTCTGTCTGTCTGTCTGTCTGTCTGTCTGTCTGTCTGTCTGTCCGTCCGTCCGTCCGTCCGTCCGTCCGTCCGTCCGTCCGTCCGTCCGTCCGTCCGTCTGTCTGTCTGTCTGTCTGTCTGTCTGTCTGTCTGTCTGTCTGTCTGTCTGTCTGTCTGTCTG
The DNA here is from genome assembly GCF_055824585.1 of Amblyomma mixtum. Lineage (NCBI taxonomy): Eukaryota > Metazoa > Arthropoda > Arachnida > Ixodida > Ixodidae > Amblyomma > Amblyomma mixtum. The sequence goes on from NC_143014.1 coordinate 24,322,070, forward strand.
TCTGTCTGTCTGTCTGTCTGTCTGTCTGTCTGTCCGTCCGTCCGTCCGTCCGTCCGTCTGTCTGTCTGGCATTGAGATGATGCACTGCACGAGTGCACCGTCAACGGACATACCTATCCTGCGACCTGCTGCGACAATTCTGGAAATCATGTTGCCCTGAGTACCCTGGGGGAACAAGTGAGTGCCCCACTCCACTCAAGCGTCATCGTCACCGTAGGCGCTATGGAAGACGAGAACACCGAAGCCATCATCGAGGGGGTCACTTCAATTATCTTTACCGATGGACCGTCATCGCAAGAGGCATCGCACATTTCCGCAAAGTTCATGCTGAAGTGCTGTTGACGAACTTCAGCGAAGAATAACAGCACATTAACAGAGAAGCGACGATTGCTTTCCTCGACGAATTATCCGACGTACGAGACGCCTTCACCCTCTCCGACCTATCCACAGTAGATCCGCCTAACTAAGTGAACTCGCCCACTTTCGACAACAACTCAGCCCTGCCCCAGAGTAGACAGGACTAAATACGCAACCTTATTCAAAGTAACAGCGAGTGCTTCTCGTCGTCATCAAAAGTCCGACAAACGCCGATTGCCAAACAGCGCTTTGCAACCGACGAATACACCCGACCTCTTTGCCAAAGCCCCTACTGTGTGTCGCCATGAGGACGCCAAGCCATCCGGCACAAAGTGAAAGAAATGCTTCGCGACGACGTCATCCATCCGTCGAAGAGCCCCTGGCGGCACCGGTTGTTTTGGTGAGAAAGAAGGATGGCACACTTCGGTTCTGCGTCCATTACCGCCGCTTGAGCAACATAACGAAGACAGATGTCTACCCCCTACCCCGCATCGACGACACACTCGACCGGCTATTCAACGCCAAATAATTCGCTCCGATGGACCTCAAGAACGACTACTGGCCAAAAAAAAAAAAGTCGATGGAAGACACCGAGAGAAGACCACATTCATTACACCTGATGGCCTCTTCGACTTCCAGGAGATGCCATTTGGACTCTGATCCGCGTCAGCAACTTTCCATCTGGTAGTGGATACAGTACTGGCAGGTCTTAAGCGGCAGATTTGTTTCGTATACTTAATGACGTCGTTGTCTTCGCCTTGAACTTTGATATCCACCTGAGAAGGCTTCGAACAGTGCTGGGAGCAATCAGGGCGCCCTGGCTAACCTTGAAAGCAGACAAGTGCCACTTCGGTTATGAAGAGCTGCCGTTTCTAGGCCGCATCGTAACCAAGAGTGGAGTACGCCCAGGCCCACGGAAAAACAGCCGCTATCGCACACTTTCCGCCATCGACCGACAAGAAAGCTGTGCACAGATTCCTCGGACTGTGCGCGTATTACCGACGATTTGTCAAGAACTTTTCGCGCATCGCCGGGTCTCTGAATCAACTGACAAAGACAGACGTGCCATTTAAATTGGAAGCGTCGCAACCAGAAGCTTTCAAGGAATTTCAGCGTTGTTTACAGGCTCCTCCGGCCCTCAGGCACTTTGATGGAAACGCCGAGACTGAAATTCATACCGACGCAAGCAGCGCGGGCCTAGGCGCCGTTGTCGTTCAGAAAAGCAACGGACTGGAGAAAGTCATCGCGTATCCAAGCCGTTCTCTGTCGAAGGCAGAGGCTTACTGTTTGACGACCGATAAGGAGAGCCTGGCCATCATCTGGGCTACGTTGAAATTCCGTCCCTACCAATACGGACGACCGTTCAAGGTGGTCAGATATCACAACTGTGCTGGCAGGCCAGTATCAAGGACCCCTCCAGCCGCCTTCCTCAATGTAGGCTGCGTCTCAAGAATTCGACATCACCGTCGTTTACAAATCTACACGCAAGAACAGCGATGCGGACTGCCTATCTCGAGCGCCTAGAAGCCGGTTGAAGAGGACGCTGAGGAAGCCGTTTTGGTACCGATAAGCACTAGTGACTTAGCACAGCACCAAAACTCGGATCCCGACCAACAGCTTCTGATCAAGTATCTGGAAGGCAAGGCTTCAAGCGTGGTTTGTCTTCTTTGTGTCTGCGAAACTGCATGCTCGTGAAGAACCTCGCTCCCAACAAGGCCGCATATCTCCTCGCCGTTCCGAACAGCTTTCAAGAAGAAATTATGCAGGCTTAGCACGACGGGGGCCTTAGCATACTATGCGGGCCGCATAGTATGAAGTCTATTTCAGTTTTGTCTTTCTTGCTTTCTCGTTTGCGGAAGAAGGTATTCATGATCTGTAAAATATTTCTTTCTATGGGAACTCGACTAATAAACTCCCTCTGCTACTCCTCGAGCCTACTTGCATACTGCCTGTTCTCGAGCCTGCTTCTTCCCTACCTTGGCCTTGAAGTCGCGCATCAATGCAGTGTACTGTGTTTTTAATTTGCTATTTGCCGATTCTATGTCCTCATAGAAGCTTTCTATGATCTGGTCATCATAGCTAGATGTAGGAGCGTAGGCGTGTACCACCTTCAGCTTGTACCTCTTATTAAGCCTAATTACGATAGCTGCCATGATCTCGTTAATACTATAGAATTCCTCTATGTTGCCAGCTATATCCTGATTTATGAGGAATCCGACACCTACTTCCCGTCTGTCGTCTAATCCACGATATCATAGTACGTGCCCGCCCTTTAACACTATACGCGGTGGTTCAAATCAATGAGCTACTGAGAGATCCAGGGCTCAACTCGTCCGCATCCAAAAGCCTGCTGTCGTCCCTCAGGACAACGTGATCACCGTGGCAAAGGAGAGCAACTATAGTGAGGAGGCAAGAGGCCTTTCTTCTTTCTCCGTATGCACCCTGGCTGTGTAGTTTTTTTATTTATTTTTATTTAAAAATACTGCGGTCTTGAACAACAAGACCGTCATGCGCTATGTCATGCGCTATAGAGTAGCTACGATGAATGACGCGAAAATGGCTGCCGCAATGTGTGATCAAGGGAGTGTATCGCAAGCTGCATCGACAGAACAGGGATGTGAAGCTCCCAAACTGTGTTGACGGAGAAGGAGCCCAGGGTAGAAACTTTTTAACTTAAATATTTGACGCTCACGGTTGAGCTGAAGAGGATAAAACTCATGCAGATGCAACTGCAACCACTAATCGAACCGAAGTTGAACAGAGGTCGGGCGTGATGGTGTGAAAAGAGCTGAACGCGGTCCTGGGGAAGCGTAGACACACTGATGGAAACTCTGAAGATAGGAGACGAAATTCTCGGAGGTATTCTATTGCCATTTGTAATCGAAAGATTGAGGGCATTTGTAGCTAGTGAGTCCGAGGCAACGGCGATGTATACTCGGGGTTGAAGGAGAGACTCCTAACAAGTATAAACCTTGTTCATGGCGGTGCGTAAGGAGCAAAGGGAGTCGTTGCACCAAGTGGCGACCACGCTCGAGAGAACGTTCATGCGCTGTAGGAAAAGTCGAGAAGTGGAAAGCTTGGAGGACCTGCGGTATCTGATAATAGCAGATCGTTTGAAAGAAATTTTGTCGGACAAGGTCCGAGCCTATCTCCTGCAGAACGAGAACCAAGCTGGCTTACAGTGGATGGAATGGCCGGATTAGGTGAAACTTTTGAGATAAGCCGCTGGGTAGGAAAAACGCATGAGCTCTACGAAAGCACAAAGCAGGAGCAACAAAGTGGGGACAAACGGAAAAGGCGGCCGTCATTCCAAGCCCCTAGTGATACAAAGAAAAACCGACTCGCAGGAGTTAAGTGCTTCAGCTGCAAAGAAATTCGGGCACATCTCCAGTCTGTGCCCAAATAGGCAGCAAGGGCAGGGCACGAACAGCCGTCAAGAAGGATGGGATCAAGATAGTAGCTCGAGCTGAAATGTTAGGTCTCGATAGGCTGGACGTCGAGTCTGAGTGGAACATGAAGTCCAATCAACCGGTTAGGTTTGATTCTCTAACCTGGGAGGGCCTGCAAATCGGAGATAACTGTGAGATAGCGTGTGGGGATTCAGGGGACGAAAGAATGGTTCTGAAAGAGAGAGTCCCTGCAACTTGTTGGGGTTAATGCTCCTGTAAAACAAAACTCAAAGGTACTTTCGGCGAGATAGTAGATGCTGCTGTGAAGTACGTACCGATGTCCTTAAACGGGAAAGGGGAAACGGTCAGTCAGCAGGTACAGACGCTGTGCGCAGTAAGAGCAGCGCTAGCAAACGAGTAGGAGCGCTGCTGACACATTAGACGCATATGCTACTATAACAAGCCGAAAAGGAGCAGGCGACTGAGGTACACGAGAGGACTGCTCCTGACCTAGAATTGAACACCATGCATGGATTGGATTGAGACGAATCTATGGCCACAGTACAGCCTGAAGAAGACGAGAATGCGGAGCAGATAGTTGTCACAGGCTTCGCCACAGGTCAGGAACCGACAGTTCCAGAAGATGCATCGTCTTCGATTTCAAAGCAGAGCAGCGAGACGATGTTTATTTGCGAGAAGCATGGAGGCAGGCAAGCGAAATAGACGCGGGATGGATATACATGAGGGCCCACTTTTTCATGAAGAGTGGACTGATGGGCAACTGCATGAACAGGTATAGTGCTACCCGAATCTCAAAGACGAGCAGTGTTAGAACTGGCTTATGGTAGACCAAGCGGTGGTCATTTTTCGCAGAAGACTAAGCAGAGACTTAGAAATACCTTCTTTTGCCTGATGATGGTTTCCAATGTCAAGAGGTACTGCCGTAGCGGTTAGACTTTCCAGATCTTTACGCATACTACAGCCAGAGCCGGTCAGAGCCGCTTGAGCCACTCTCGGCACACGGACACCGGTACGCGTTAAGCGTTGCCTATTTGTGCACGAGAAGGGGGAAGTGGTGCCGCCAAGGAATCTCGTAGCCAAGGCTACGTGTCAGGCGCTAATAGAGGTCTTCACTCGATATGAAACACCTGAGCTAATATGCTGCGAACAGGGAACCAACTTCGTCTCGAAGTTGACTCAGGAAATGATGGAACGGCTTGGGGTTGAGATGCCCTTTTCCACGCCACAGCACATCTAAAGGAAAGGGATTGTAGAATGGCGGTATGGTCCATTTAAAGCGACACTCCCACATGTTCTGACTGACTACCAGCGTGAGTGGAACCGTCATGTTGCGTGCATGCTTAGGGCATACAGAGAAGTTCCCCAGAACATAACTGGGAGGTCAATTTTGAATTGATGTTCAGCCGTACCCCGCATGGATCACTTAGCATTGTTCACAAGACGTGTATAGCTGAATGGACACCACCAACGGGCTTAAACGAAATGGCGGCCCAAATTTTGAGCGACCTCAGGGAACGAATAGATGAGGCAGCGAAGAAAGTCAGTGAACGGGCGGAAGGTATTCTGAGAACATATGCAGCCAAATCCAACCCGAGAGCGAAACCAAAGGAGTCAAACCTGGAAATAAATTTATCATTCTTGAGAGTGGGCAAATCGGTAAATTAAATCTAAAGTGGAGGAGACCGGCCGGATAAAAGAGAAGAAGAGAGACTACAGCTACATAGTTGAGACTGATGAAGGAACAGATGGGTGCACGCAAATAGACTGCGGCCGTACGTTGCTAGAACCCGCAAACATGGGAGCAGTGTTCGATTCAGACGGCGAGTTCCATGAGGTCTATAAGACGCCATGTGTCGGAATGCGCCACCACTCGCTAGAGTTTGAGATCTCTAGCGAAGCGCTGGCGGACAAACAACGAACAGAACTGTACGAGGTGTTGCATGCGTCCTTTTTGGTTTTTTCCGACCGCCCCGGGCAATGCACTCTTCGCGTTTAGGAAAGAGATAGAGCATCAGATGGAACAGCTCTTAGAATGGAATTTTGTGGGCTCAGTGGAGAGCGCATATGCACATCCATTTATGTGCGCAGCCAAAAAGGACGGTTCGGTGAGAAAGTGCATAAATTTACGAAATCTGATTGCGGTCAAAGAACCCGACAGATTTTCAAAAGTAAATATGACGGAGATGCTTCATGAAGTCTCAGGTGTCAGGTACATATCGATATTAGATATGACTCGCAGGTACTGGCAGATTGAATTAGACGAACAGTCGCAGCTGCTTACCGCGTCTGCCACCACTTAAGGTGTATACGCGTGGAAGGTAATGCCGTACGTGTTGCGAAACTCGGCATTGACCTTTATAGGGACTATGCAACGAATTAAAAGTCGCTTGTAAATGTTTTCAGTGCTTAGAAATGATGCTAAGAAGCATTCACACCAAGTATGAGTCTTCGTAGCTGAGCCGGCAATTTATTATGAATTTTTAAAAAAGTGTTTTTTTTTAAATTCGCGGGCCGATTGGTGTTTTCGTATTAACGGATTTTGAAACTAAAATTGTAGAAATAGGTGTCACTAGTCCCATGACGTCGGCAGGCCTCCACACGCTGTCATTCGCTGGAGCCACGGCAGCCACGACGTAACGGGCACACTCCCGGTAGCCATGAAAATCGTCTGCTCGGGCCGCCGCGCGACCCCCTCGGGGAAGTATGAGCTAGGGCATCGCCTTCACGCATATGGTCTCAATTTACCTCTGCCGCCTCTTTCTGTCGGGAGTTCGGGAGCCACTCGCAGGGCCTTTGTCGCAGTGCCAAGCAAAAAAATCCGACGCCCGCCGCAATCCGGGAAGGCGAAGAGAGACCGGACAGACGCTGCTGCTGGGGTGCTGGGCCAAGGTAGATGTACTATGGTAGCGTAGGCTGCATAGAAGCCCATACGTTCAAAACATGGCGGCTCATGGTGCGCAGCCAGCGCCGTCTTCGAAATGCGTGGACAACTAAAAAGTGACGTCATAATTAAAACAAAAACGCGACGTTGAAGTCACGTGTTTTAGTGACGTCATATTTGTGACGTCAGCGTCACGTGCTGCTTGGCGGGAAAAAGAAACTGCTGAACGCCGCGACGCTTCAGCGCGACACCCGACACGACAACGAAGAAAGAAGACACGACGAGTGCCGACCACCAACGCTATTTTTAGGTAGTCAGTTCTCGTTGTGCCTTTTTCCTTCGTCCTCGCCTCAGGTGTCGCGCTGAATGTCGCAGGTGTAGCGCTGAAGCGATGAAATTTGACGCCGCCAGAAAGGTTATCGCTCGCACATCGTGCAACCGCACACCTCTTTTTTGCGTACGGGGGCCCCATGGCCACAGACGATGCCCTTTTGGGGCAAAAGCGACAGAACCGCACCCAACCGAACGAAACTACACAGAAGCGCTGGCAAAAGGGAAAAGCGGAAACTGTACACGAACGATGCACACCAAGAACTCGAGCAACAAGCAACGAGGAAAAAGTAGGGCTAGCAGAATGGTCAAAAGATATGACAAGGGTATGACATCAGAGCACCGTCAACCTTGGCATCGTCCCGCTGCCATTGCCGCTGCTCTGAGCGAACGCTGTCATAAAAATTTTTACAAAGCAAGCGGTATACTTTCTAACAAAATGCACAAAACTAAAACATTTTAAAAAAGTAATCACTGCAATTGTTTTCGAATGCTTTTGAAACACAAAATATGTCCCAATTATTTTCCTCTTCTAGTCGTGTTTGTCCACTCATTTCATTTTGGCGCTTTAGTTCCACCCCTAATTTGATGCCGCTAGCACTTGGTTCTGGACCGCATTCGGGCTCCGGCTTCGCGACCTATTTCAATAGACCTTGGCTCAACGTTTTTGGATCCCTTTCAGTTTGCAAGCACCCCCGGGCCGCGCCCGAGAAAGCGGCCCCCGTCCGCTTCCTCTCACCACGCGGCGCTGCTGTCGCTGTCGGCCCGGAGCCGCCGGAGCGCTCGCGCTTGGCAGTTGCTGTGACAGCCCGTTCTCATCCGCGATAACATTGGGAACGAACACGTCGAACTCAAATTTGCTGTACTTTCAGAGCTGTCACATTGAAACTTCAGTCTCATGGTTAAAGAAATGTTTCGCCTGGCTAGTAAGGCTGAGATAAAGAGCAGGCTGATGCCAGTTCGCAAAAAAACAATTGTTTGCATTGCGCTTTATCGCATCGCGTTTGCGATGTTTAGCGCTGATGATATGCGTCTGTTGGAGTAAAGCTATCAATATTTCTTCGGGAGAATGCACGAAACATTAATGAAAGGTTAAAACTAGCGATGTTCCGCTTCTAGATCAGTCACGAAATTCCGCGCTATATTTGAAGTGAAGTGAAGTTTATTTTGACATCGATTTGTCAGAGGTGACGGGACAAAAGGCAATTCATTTTTTGCCTGACGTGGCCCCGTCACCGGTTACATTGCTCAGGGGGGTGGCAAATTACAGAGTAAAGTACAGGAAGGAAAAACAAGAAAAGTAACAACATCGCATACGTACTACATGAATTATATGTAAAGATCAATGAGTTACACATAAGTAACACGAAGCACCAACGAAGCACCACAGAAACGAGCAGCATTTGGCACGTTCTTTAGAATGCCAATTTCAGTGAACACAAGTATAAATGCAGACACACTTAGCTGGTTGCAGGAAGGGAATAACCTATAGAAGAGCTTTTTATTTGCAATGATCGCACAGACGGGAGCAGCGTCCTGCACTTTCATTTTTAGAATGTTAATTTCGTTGAACACAGACAAGCAATAAATGCAGACACACTAAGTCGGAAGCACGGAGGGAATGGCTACAGAAGGCGAGCTTTTTTATTTGCAATGACAACCTTTTCTCTGTTCTCCAGCCGACGGTTCACGTCTCTCGCATAGAAGTGCATGCGTGTCACTATGACAAAATGCAGCACTTGGCACGTAAAAGTGGCCATATGCTCTGCACATCCAAGCCGAGCAACGTTTTGCAATTCCAGCTCGTCTACACCTCTCAAAAAACGTCCCCAAAAACGGGACCTTCTTTCAAAGAAATCGAGATTGCTTTGTTTACAATGTTGGTAAACTCTAGTATCTTTTTGGTGGGATGCTTTAAGCACCCTTGCTTGAAGCTTTTGTATACTGTAAGATAAGCGTCACTGCCAACAACTGGAACAGGGGAGCTGATATCTTCCATGCTGATATCTGCTGGCTGCTCTAAATCAGGCGGCGGCGACGATGGCGTAGACGCGAAGGGCCACTCTGGTCGGGCAAACAGCGTGGCGAGCGCCACCGCGCGGCAGGAAACGGAAAGGCGACAATCCGCGCACCGCAGCTTTCAAACTGAAAGGGATCCAAAAACGTTGCCTTGGCTGGGCCGCGACAACCGGAAGTCGCAAACCGAACGTCAGGGAATGACGTATTCATGGGCGGGGACCAGTTCCAGAGCTGTTTTCTTTACTTTTTAAGCATGAAATGCTTTTAGCTCCCGTTGTCGGCAGTGTGGTGACGTCACGCCGAGACCGAGAGCCATCATCCGGGCACTGAAATCCACTCATCCGGGCACTGAATTCCAGTCATCCGGGCACTGAAATCCACTCATCCGGGCACTGAAATCCACTCATCCGGGCACTGAAATCCACTCATCCGGGCACTGAATTCCAGTGATCCGGGCACTGAAATCCACTCATCCGGGCACTGAATTCCAGTCATCCGGGCTCTGAAACGAGAACATCCGGGCACCGTACGAGACTTAACGAGATTTAACGAGACTCTCTAAGCCCTCCTACGCGACCGGCATGCAAGCGCCGGTTGGTCTCCAAATGAGACAAAAAATAACTGCTGCCAGTGGCTTCTCAATGTTTATCAAGATATCAGTGGAGCTGTGGGTTTGATAATGCACGGAATTATAATTTCCGATTTCTAATAACGCGTGCAAAAAGCACATAAATGCCACGTTACACTTCGTTGTCATACGTGATCCGGGGGAGAAGCGCTGCGTTCAAAGGGCAAGGCATCGCGCCGAACGGGTGGTGGCGTTCCTCCCTTCCTTTACGGTGCGGTTCGGGTGTCCACCGAGATGGCAGAGAATTACTGCGCCATTTCCTTTCCTCAAAAAACCTTGCGTTCAAATGGCAAGGCATCGCGCTGAACGGGTGGTGGCGTTCCTCCCTTCCTGTACGGTGCGGTTCGGGTGTCCACCGAGATGACATTAGGCCCGTAAACATTTCATGCTTACTCTACTCTCGGTTACGGGAGGCGCAGAGATTTTTTTCTGATGCCCCGCGTGTTGGAGTTGAGGGAGAGAGGAGGAGCGTAATCTTTAATCGCCTATATCTTCGTTGTTATTGATGCTAGCCCGAAAATTCTTGCGCTGGGGTGACGAGGGATGGAATGCCTATCTCTCGTCTGCTTTACGTAATCTCAATTAATTTATTGCATAGTGCCTTTAAGAGGACTATGAGTGAGGTTTTGAGGCAACACACTACGTATGCACATGTGTACATTGATGACGTCGCGATTTTTTCGGCGACGTGGGAGGATCACAAGGGACATCTTCGGGCTGTGCTCCGGGAGCTGAAAAAGGTAAGATTAGCAGCAAATGCAGCCAATTAAAAGTTCGCACAGGCAGAAGTCAAGTACTTAGGCCATACTTTTGGGTCTGGCACTCATTCTCCTGATCACAAAACTGAACGCGCCCAAAACAAAGGACTGCGCGGCGGCGTATTCGGCCTCTTCGATTGTTAACGAGAATATGTGCCAGAGTACACGCAGGTGGTCCCCCCACTCACGGTTCTTGCAAATACATGGGACCCTGCATTATGCCGCGGAAGGAGCAAGCGGAGGAGGCATTTTGTAAGAGTAAGGCGGTACTGGCGTCATTTCCCGTGCTCGCGGCAGTTGATCACAACGGACGCATCAGAAATTGCGATAGGAGCGTGTCTGTCTCACAGCCAGTTAACGGTGAGAAGAGGCCAATTGCATTTTTCAGTAAAAAGTTGACGGCAGCTGAAACCAAGTGGCCCGCAATTGAAAGAGGAGCTTTTGCAATTGTGTGGGTCCTTGAAAAACTGGATACGGGGTTATTCGGGGTTAAAATCAGGGTCGCAACAGACCACAACCCACTCACGTATCTGACTCGCTCAGCGTCCACTAATGCGCTGTCGATGCGCTGGACACTTGTCTTGCAAAGGTACAACCTGGAGATTGTGCACATCAAGGGTTCTCTGAACAAATGTGCCGATGCACCTTCTCGCTTAGAATGCGATGAAGAACTGCAAGATAAAGAGAAGCAGCGCGAATAGACAAGGACTAACACAAGACAACAGGACTGGCGCTGAACTACCAACGGTTTACTGAAAGCAGGAAGCAGCTTTTATACGCAATTAACAACCCACGTAACATCAGGAGACCGAAAGTAACATAGCAAAAATTATCAAACAAACCGCCACCCAGCTATTGCCCTAAAAACACGCTAAACTAAAATAGCAGCAAGATCAAAGTCAGGACAATCGTAGCAAAAGCAGAATCAAAAGTAAAACTGAACAACAATAACAACCAAGGAAAACAAGTTGGAGCAAAAGCTGAGTCAAACCTGTGGACACCGGATCAATGGACACGGGGCAGATCAAATCAAAACAAAACGAAAACAACCATTATGATGATGATGGATTTTTATGGCGCAAGGACAACTGTGGACAAATAGCGCCATGGCACTAAGTTTTTTCTTCCACTCAAGATGGGGTCCAAGACCCATCTCTCAAGCATTTCACCCTCAAGAAACCGAGCAGCAGGCAGGTGAAAGCTTGTACCCACTGTATCACTGATGGGTAGCCGGTGGCACTGGGGATCGAAACCCGCACCTCCCGCACTCGAGGCGGATGCTGAAACGACTCGGCCACCGCTGCGGTGAAGACGACCATTGATGCAAAAGGAGCGTCAATGCATCTAAGCTGAAGCATAGCCACAAAGTTAAAACCGTTATGAAAAACCTAGTTCCTTGTCAGTCAGTAAAGGAGTGGGGACACACTTGTCTCCGGCTTTAGCAATCAGCAGTGCCTCAATGATGACCTTTTCAACCTCGGTCCGAGCCCGTGCTTTGATTATCGTTGTTGCAAATAGTGGTTCACATTTCTTATTAATCGCTTCGCAAGTTTTGCAGTGCCCATCCAGATGGCCGCCGGCATTGTTAAGTACAAACCATCGGTGTTCAAGCAATCTCTCAATGAGGCACCTGCCTGTTTGGCCGATGTACACACGGCCACACTTCAGCGGAATTTCACAAATCACACAAGTGGCACCTTGAATTAAAGGACCGATGTATTTTACAAGGCACTGATTTTTCCTTGACTTTGTCAGCAGTGTACAAACGCATCACAAGTTTGAAGCATCAACGATCTGGTTGTTGCCTTTCTAGTGACCGCAGCAAAGAGTTGTATCCCATTGTGGCTACTTTATAAAGAAGACAAATACTTGATACATTGTGCGTACATCTTTGGAGGATGTACAGTCGCGATCAATTTGAAGGTGATCGCGCGAGCATCGACCAGCGGGTCTTTCAAGCTGCATAGCGGCCGATATCGGAACTGCGACGATAAAGATTGCGTTGCCTTCTTTCCCTCGTAGGCTCTTCCGGGCTACAACCGTCACCCCTATGACGCCACCTTTTTTCTGTGCTTAATCTCTTTCGTGGAAATCATGTGTCCGCGCCGTTGCCTCATATCGTGGCCGATAATATGGTCGGAATAAATTTGAAGGTTATCTCATGAAGGGTGACGAATCTTTAAGACAGCGTCTTCGCGTGGCACATTTTTACCACACAAATGCAGAATTATGATAGCTTCCTTCGCCCTTTGGCTGTTCAATGAAGCACTGAAGCACGGCAATGAAAATGCCGCGTAAGGCGGCGTTTTATAGCATAGGTTAACGCTCGCACGATTAACTTCCAATTGATTGAGTCCGGTCTAACAGAATACACAAGATTACGACGCGTGCGTATCTGTCTGGTGACGCGTAAAAAAAACAACGCAATTTGGGACTTCCTTGAAGGGAGTGACAGCAGCTCAAGGAAGAGCGAAAAGAGAGAGGGAAGCTACTCTGATTGTTACCCTCACCACGGAAGGTGATGATGTAACGTGACGCTGCTTCTTGCCTCGGTCGCCGCTCGAGCGATCACCTTCATATTGATCGCGACTGTACTTCTATCAATAAACCCTGCGACAGCCATTTAAGGGGTGCAGGAGGTTGGGAGCCAACCAGCCAGTGTGGCATATAGACCTGACATGGTGTATTATGAAATGTGCAGACTGGTTCTTACCATGTGTGTGCGGATTGAACGAACCGCTGCGTGTGCGCATGTGTACGTGTTTGTGGACTGATGAAAAGGCCGAGAGAACATGTGTGTTTGTGTAGTTTTGTTGTTCTCGGACACCGTGGCTGAACACTTTAATGCCACACTGACAGCACCCCCCCCCCCCCCCCCCCTCCCCACATGACAACAGAGGAAGGAGGGATGGGCCACAGTCGCTACCGAGCGGGATCGGGGGAGCCGGAGAGCGGAGGATTCGATAATACGAGGAAGGTCATCCTTGCTTCGTTCCCTCTACGGAGCGTAGATGTCGTGTCGCACCTCAATGTGCACGTCCCTACGGCGACGACGTAGGCGCACGCGGGCGGCGACGAGTCATCATAATCCGCGTCGCGCCACTTTCGTTCCATGTCTGCGGCTCCGCCGCTCAAAGCGTAAGATGTCTCGGGCGGTGCTCATTGACGGTCTAAAGTGCGGTTTCCAATAAAGTTTGCGAGGTGGCCTTTCCTCGAAACTGTGATTACAAAATTAACGCTATGAGGCTGCAACAAGCCGCACCCATGGGAAAGCGAGAGTGTTCCTTGGTAGGTTATGTTTGCCTTTCCCCAATGATTTATTGGGTGAGTGTTTGTAAATTTACCTAATTTGTTACTGTCCCCACCGAGACCGGGGCCATATAGTTAAAACAAGCTGTGTTGGTAGGACCAAGGGCTGGTTTCGTCGGTTCACACTACATGCCAGTCAAAAGTAAATAAGTTTTCTCTTTGCTTGTACCTCTCTTTCTGTAAGTATTAATTGTTAATAAAGAGTTAAAACTTCAAGGAAGTGGCCTCGAGCAACGTGATTGAACAACATCGAATCTGAAAGACGTCAAGCATGCTATAACCATAATCTTCATCAACATTTTCCCCTCTATAAGATCATAAAGAAGATAAGTTCGCCCGCTTTGTTTTTAAACACGGTTTTGGTGTATAGCCCCGCTTGAACATTACGAAACACGCCCGTTGCGTCCTTAGCCGGAAGAAGCACGCAAAATTGATATTGCAGACGAAATTAAGCTCTTGTAACAAAGGACGCAGAAATGCATGCCACCGTCAGCAGCGCACTCACAACACAGCTGGGGTTAAAACACAGCTGGGGTTAAAAGTTTGCGGGATGCGAATTCGCGGAATAAAATTTATTTGTGCTGTGCCAGACTATTTGTTCCAGCGGGAAGAAAGCGCTTGTTCTCTCAAGTCTCCTTGGCTTTTCATTGACCCGATTTTCTTGGCTGCATAGGAATATTTTTTCCCTGTAAATCCACATCCCGAAAGCTTTTGTCTATGGCTGTACTGTACAGCCGCCTATGTTCAAATATCTAACGTGGTGTTCGCGTATAGCACGATTTATGGACCAAGACATAGTGGATATAAATGTAGAGGACAGCGCTTTACAGGCCACGTCCTTCGAAATCCTTTTCCTCGTTCATTGTGCTTTCCGCATCCTAGGTACCATGTCAAGCCATTCAGCGAGTACCAACCAGTCCAATTGTCTTCTGTTACACACCGCGCAAGCAGCACTTCCACCGAGTGCTCTCAAGATAGTCAGCACGCAAAGCAGAGCAGCATACGGATGACGTTCAAAGTCGCCGACAAAGCGGTTGCCTGTTTCTGCAAATTTGCAGGAAGCCCGTGTGTATGAATAAGCAGCAAAGAAGGAGAAAGATGAAGCGCCAACATCCGTCGTTCTCGGACGAACTAAATTAGCATAACAAGTGAGTTGAGGCTCAAGTTTGCTTTCCTTTTATGGCGAGGGAGTTGGTTCCTTTTGGATAAAATATTTCCTCTTATTTTGCCGCGGCGTGCTTGTGTTTCAAGCGCCGCGCTCAAGTGTGCACTTTCCTGCATCCGCGTAGGTTAACTGGGGACATTTATAATATAAAGTCATGGGGCGCAGTAGGGACATAAAAGAATTCCGTTCCGCGGCAGCAGCGGTCGTCGCTTCCGCCAACTTTGCACAGAGCTCGAAACGAGCTAAGAAAAGCCGAAAGTTAGACATCTAACTAGGTTGTTATTCAACAGATTTAATTAGCATAACAAGTGGGTTCGGGTCCGAGTGTGTTTTTTGTTCTCTTTGCAGAAAAAAGTTTTTGCAGCCATTGCTCTTTTTCTGAAGCTGCTAGCGTCATGTTCCGACCGAACGCTTTGATGCGCTTTCCCCCCGCGCTCTATCTCGGCACATTTTTTTACCTTTCAGCTGAGCCCTCCTAGCTCCCACGCCGTTTTTGTTTTTCAGGGCTCTGCTGCTAAGGCGAGCATGTTCAGGCTCGTTTATCTGCAAGGAGCTCCTCGTACACGCGTTCCTAAAAACCGGCGCGGATGAAGGAACCGAAAGACTCAATTAGCATGGCGAAAATTGACTCGTGTATATGCAAATCTTTTCTGTTTTAAAGACCTGCAGTTAAAGAAGAAAGAATCAAATAAAACTACGAATTTCTTAAAGCGTCATAACAAAATCAAGAATTGCATATTCCACTGTACCTCATGTACGTGTAAAGAATGGCAGATACCAGCGCCATACTCATGCAAGTGGTGTGGGATTATAAAGGCTGTTGGATGTGGTCAGCGAAGTGAGTTTTCTGATGCAATCAGCTATCGGGAGCCGCTTCTTTGTCTCGAGGTTGCGTATCGCAATACCAAAGCAATGCCGGCCGTGTTATGATCAGGAACAGGCGCGCTTCAAAAAGGCGCCAGCGTGGAGTCAATACCCTTAGCGTCGCCGCAGCGGCTATGTCAACGTACAACGAAAGGGTCTTCGGAGAAAGGGTTCACCGATCTGCAGCCTTGGCGAGGCGGACGTTGCGTTGCATGACCAGTCGGGGCTAATTTCATCGTTGGGGGAAGACGCCTTCTCCCGTGTGCGGAATGGCGACGTCGAAAATAACTGTCCCGCGGGCAAGCTGGCTGAATACCTCTCTCTGAAGTCTCTAACCAAGGCGGAAAGCCTCCCATCTCTACGAAGTACCGGGGTTGGAATTTGGGTGCCTTGCGGGCCTCGGTACTTCAAGTTAACCCTTGTCAACGACCGGTGCATCCAGGGCCGGTTGTCCATGCTGCTGCATCTCACCGCCACCACCGGCAAAGCTGGGAAACAGTGACAGGATCGACATCACCATCGGAAGTGTGGGCCGTCGCCACCGGAACCGCTGCGAAAGGGCAATGGTGCCGCCTTCACCGGTGGGCGGTTCCCCAAGTCACTTGGAGTGACCCCATGATTGGACATTTATTAAGTGCCGAGATCCCCCGGCTGAGGACCTCAGGATCTCGGATTGTCTTTAAGCAGCCGGACTTTGTGTGCGCGCTCAGTAGCGTGCTACTCACGTGCTTGCTGTTCGTCTTTCCTCACGTGTGGAACTTGGCTACTCGAAAAACGTAAATATATATATGTACAGTCTTGATCTGCTAACTACGGCTCTCGATGCTCCGTCTCCGGCCGCGTTGTTCCTGCCCTGAATCCGTCTACGAAGATGCGCCACAATTCGATGGCAGCGGTTTGATGATCTGCTCGGCGTACTGGCTGTTGTATGGGTAAGTGCACGGTCCTCTCTCTGAGTTTTTCCAGGCTTAACATCTTGAGGAGATTTTTAAACCTAGGTAATGAAAGGAGGTTTCAGAGCTTACCTGGGAATCCTTCTCTGAGCATTTACTAGAGTCCAGCCATCGCTTGAGAGCAGTCATGGGCTGGAAGAACCTGCGCAAACGGGACCTAGTTCTGGTATACGGGGAATTGGGAATCAATTATTAGTCGATCCATAAGAAGCCGCTCTTAATTGAGGCCATCGAGGAAAGCGGTGTAGACGTGGAAGAGATAGCCAAATGTTGGGAAGACGTTCAAGAGGTGGTAAGAGAGGAACAGGAACGGGGTAGTTCTGAGCGAGAGCGAGAAAATGAAAGCGAAAGGCGTCCAGAAAAGGACCGCCAGCACGAGCTGGAAAGCAAGCGGCTAACGCTACAAATAGCTACAACTCGCCGAGGTGACAATGAGCAGCGCTCCCGGCACTATGTCAGTTACGAACATAGGAGCTCCGCTCGATCTGCTAATGACACGACTGCGGCTAAGGAGAGCAGCGATGGTACAGCTGTAGGCCAAGGATTTCACATCGTCTCGGACGGGTTTTCGCAAAGGCGACTGATGTTTACGACTACGCCCATGGTGTGCACGACCCGTCTGGCCGCACTTCTCAACGCAGATACAGGATCCGCGGTTTTCGCTAGCTGTGGTTACTGCTGTTCGCACTGCGTACCAAGCCGCGGTTACGCCGCTAACCACGGTTATCGCGAAGCAAGCTTGGCGACCTTGGTTTCCGTCGTTAACCAAGTAAATGGCGGCGCTTGTGGACAGAGGGTGCACGTCGGCGTCCGAGTTTGAAAGCGCACTAGCTGGCCCACTCCAACAACGTACATTTTTCTAACGAAACCATGTTTCAAGAGCAATACATTAAAAAATTACCGAAGACACTTCGGAAATTCTAAAGTGTGCTTGGCAAAAGTCTTGTGGTCAACCCACTGCCGCTTCCCCGAACCGCTTGGCGCGTGGCGGGCTTCCCGCATGTGCGGTTTTTATTGTCTTTGGCGACTGCGGTCGCTTTTTTGATTGCAGTGTTTGAGAGCGCAGCTCTTTGGCGCTCGTTTTGCGGTGTCGCCGTCGCCGTTTCCCGTTCGCCGTTCATTGTGTTCATTGGCGTTGGCGTTTTACACTCCGATCATTTTAAGGGAAGGAAGTGCGCAAACTGGCTCCCTAGGTCAGTGGACGCCTGAATCGCCCTGTTGTGTTGTGGATGCGGCCGTATGAGCCGTTGCCGAGGAACCGTCTCGCGGTGGACACCCGAACCGCACCGTACAGGAAGGGAGGAAGTGGGAGTGAAAGAAGAAAGAGAAAGAGGGGCCGTAATGAAGAAAATGGGAATTGTATTTGTGAAAAGGAAATTGCGCAGTAACTATCTCGCATATCTCGGTGGACACCCGTCATCAGTTTGTAGACGAAGAGAGGAAGTGGGAGTGAAAAAAGAAACAGAAAAAGGGGCCGTAATGAAGAAAATTAATTTGAGGAAAGGAAATTAAGAAAGAGGTTGCGCGCTGCGCTGAGGAGAGGCCACAGTTGGCATGATTCCAGCGAACGGAAGGACACCGCGAGCATGGACGGACACTGCGAGCATGAGCCATTAGAGGCTTTCGCCTTAATATAGGCCCTGTCTTGAATGCCGTCCGGCGACGCTTTTATACAGCCTTCGAATCTGCTCTGACCTAGTACCGTCCGGCGGCGTAGCAACAGCGTACTGCAGCACCATCTCACAGTGCTGAACCTGTGCATTCTAGAGCCGTAACGTCGAAAAGGGTCCGGTACCGGCCGTACCATGAAACCAGGTGACATGTTTGCAATGGTCGTAGCACCGGATCTCGCGAGCTTACTGCAATGGTGCCACCTGCGTGCGCGGTGGACGATGGCGCTATGGCAGTGCGCTAATTCCTAGTCGTCGCTAGGCCCAGGTTGTTTCGCATCGAAGCCGCAGTGGACGGCGCTTCGGAATTGGCTGGCGCTACAGTACATGGTCTACTCATGGGACTGCCTTTCGGACAACCCCGTTGTCTGACATTAAAAGAGCGATATGATCGATTTCAGCGACGCTTTAGCAGCAAAGCTTGCGTGGAAACAGATGGGGTCAGTCGCGCCGCACTACCGGCGGCAGCTGCTATGCGGCTGTGAACAGCAACTTGTTTTTTTCGCAACTATCCCTCTTATCAGCAACTAGATCAGTATTTGGCATTCCTTTATACCATGGCTTATTATTTACTCGAACAATAAATTTTACCAGACTTTTCTGATATGGCACCACGGATCCGCCGTAAAGATGTTGGCTTGCTGCGGCGGTTTATGGCGGTGGAGGAAGCGCTGCCACTGGACTGCATTGTCGGACGGCACTCTAGACGCTGCGTTGTAAATAACTACGTTGTTTGAAAATGGAGCGTCGCTCTACCGATTACCGTGTAAATTCCTTTGTTTCATCCAAAAGGCCGCTGGTTGCCGTAATCGAGAACGGTGGCGCCGAGCTGTGTGACAACGGCGAACTGCGATAACCGCAGTTAAGTGCTGTAACCGTGGTTAAAATGCCCGTCACTAGGGGCCCGTCGACCGTGTACATTGCTTTGACTTTGAAATGCGAGGGAATAGTCGGTGGCATTGGAAACAATGCACAGGAATACAAACGTGCTGGTATCAGACAATGGAAAGGTGACAGGATAGCTGACAACGCTACTTGGCGATGATCTAGGAACACACATGTAGTTTATATTAGTGCAAGCGACTGGGACGACGAACGCGAACAAGAAACGAGCGGATAGCGCCAATGGCCTCTCGCGCTCTTCACAAAGCTAGCTGCTACCTGACGGGAATCGCTGACTGAAGCAGCGCTGTCGCTTTCCGTCGTCAGTACATCGGAAACAACTCAGATGGACCTTGACCCTTTTAATAAAGAAGCATGCTGTTATTTCACGTTCTCCGTGCGCCGGCGATGCATGCCTCGTTTCCGTGCGCGTTTCTCACACCTCGCTGGCTGTAGACAGGCACACAGCAGCATGCCTGCATCGCTACTCTAGCTTGACGCGGACAGGCAGTGGAAGAGATGAAGGGTAGGGCACAGAAGCAAGAATGTCGTTCGTAGTGGTATCGCCGGGCGCCGAGGCACACAATGCGGCCCAAGCAGAGTCCAGCCGGGAGGCCACCTGCCCAAGCAAGGCCGACCGTACGTAGTTTTCGCTCCACATACCAGGTAGCGCTGAATCTTCGAAAGGGTCTATTGCGAGGAGCTGACGAGAAGGGGCCAGGGCAACGAAGAGGTCAATCTTGAACCTAATGAAGGCTTACGCGATGCATGTCAAGGGCTGAAGGAAACGGTTTTTGTTCATGCGAAGCACATGAATCTCTCTGAAGTGAAGTGGAGAAAGAAACGAAAGGTCAAAGGTCAAGTAGAGACAAGTCAAATGTTAGGACCTAGAGTCAGTTGTGCTGACAGCTGCTTGCGATGGCAAAGAACGCAAGGGTGTGAAGCAGAAGTCTTGCCGCGGTGCGCACTGAAAGCTCACGGGCGCTGACAGACGAGGGGCGCAGGTGATTCCAAAGCGTAGCACAGTAAAGGAAAGAGAAGAGCGTATCTTCTATGCAGAACTGGAGCGAAGTTCTTGAAAGGGCATCGTCCTCAGAGAGAAGCCGGACAGCGCCTTCTTGACAAAAATGCACTAAGAGAAACGGCAAAGCGGCCCCAGAGATCAGGAGGCCTTATAAAGGCTGCGCGACACAGCGTATGCGAGCGCAGAGATGGAGCGACAAAGGCCGTACATGCCGGCATATTCGGCGCGCGCACTTGAGAAGGATGCGTCTAGTTTCCCATTGTCTAGTCTCCCCTTGTCTAGTCTCCCTTTTGTCCGTGTTTTCTGCGCTGTTGTGAATCATGCGTCCTTCACATTCAGGGCTACATTCTGGGAAGCGCGTTGAGACGCAAGGGTAGCCGAGCTTCGGGCAAGAACAGAGTAGCGTCCCGCGCTGCTCACATCTCGTTGTACAGCGTCGGCTCTTGGCTTTGCGTGCGCTGCCAAGGTTTTTTTACTGCAGAGACGGTAGTGAGGGTAAGGGATGGCTCTGGAGTAAAAATAGAGCGCGACCCCGGAGGGCGCGCCTAAAAGACTATCGTCTCAGTACGGGAGTCAGGTTTCAGCTCCGCGCAGACATTGGAAGCAGCTTTTTTTTAATGGGGCAGCGTTGGTACTTCCAAGTTTCAAAAAATTGTCCGGCGTCGGCGTTGGCGACCGTTTGAAGCCTCGCAGCCGGAGCGGCAGGAGCACTCAGATCGGATGTGTCGCCTGGCAAGTAGGTCACGCCACCTTGTGACGTCATCACAACGTGCCCACCGTGGCAGGTGGCGACCTGCCCATGGCACTGTGAGTAAACTGCCCACCGCGGTAGGTGGCAGTTAAATCAGTGATTGATCGCAAGAGGTTGCTCGGGGAGAGCAACCTGGGTCTCGCTAGCCCCACCGCTGGATGTGCTTGAAACAGCCGCCTGCCGCTTAACCGCTCGATAAAATCATCGCCTAAGCACTCACCACTGCACCGGGAGTGATACGAGGACTCCCAGTGATCTATGAACGTAAAGTACAGAATGACCAATTCATCATATGTGGGCAGTGACTCATTAACGCTGTCAGGTCATGCCCTTCAGGCGGTAGTGTCTCGTCGTTTTTTTATTTTCTTTCTTTTGGTCAAATCGTGGGAGAAAGGCTGATTTGTTTGGGCTAAAAATTGCAAGTTGATCGGATAAAACTTTTTTAACGCGAGAGCGTTAGTGCCACCATGTTGGAAAAAATTGTCCGGCGTCGGCGACATTGAAGCGTCGCAGAAGGAGCGGCCGGTTGCTCCGGCAACCTAGATGGGCCACCTAGGTCACGTGACCTAGCGGCGTCATCACAACCTGCCCACCGGATTGTGAGCAAACTGACCACCGGGGCAGTTGTCATTTAGATTAATGATAGGTCGCTAGATGTTGCTCGGCAAAAACAACCTGAGTCGCACAAGCTCCACCTGTGGCAGCACCTGCCATAACAGACGAGTGACGAATCGCTTAACCGCTGCAGCAATGCGACAGGAATGGTATGAGGACTCTGAATGATCTATGAATGCAAGAATGGCCAATTCTGAATATATAAGCATTAACGCATTAACTCTATCGCATCATTAAGTGTCCTCTGGCCGCCGCGGTGGCTCAGTGGCTATGGTGCTCGGCTGCTGACCCGAAAGACGCGGGTTCGATCCCGGCCGCGGCGGCTGGAATTTCTTTGGAGGAGAAATTCTAGAGGCCCGTGTACTGTGCGATGTCAGTGCACGTTAAAGAACCCCAGGTGGTCGAAATTTCCGGAGCCCTTCACTACGGCGTCTCTCATAGCCTCAGTCGCTTTGGGACGTTAAACCCCATAAACTAAACTAACTAAACTAAGTGTCCTCTGCTGTTTTTTTTTCTTCGAGTTCCGGCAAAGGTAAATGTAGTACCTTCTATGCGCACATGCTGCGTGTGAGTTACGGCCAAGGTAATAAGGGCTTGCTGATAACGGAAGGACAAGTTGTCAACTTCCAGTGCAGTGAAACCCTTCATGGTAAACATATTTTTTTTTTATCGTTGAAATTTAGCACAACAACGGTGACGTGAATTGCTTCCCAAGTTACCTTCAAGGGCATCAGTTCAGGGGAAAATGTTCCAGCAGATTTGTTGGGTTTGTCCTGAATTTTCTGCATATTGAGTTTAACGTCGAACGGGCCAGCGTTGCTTACGTCGCCCTCGTGAGCGACTCGAGTAGTTTTCTTTTGTGATTAGCTGAAAATTCTGTTGTGCAAAGCTCGCACATTTTCGGCAGATGCCGTAATAGGCGCCATGCAGAGTGAAGGGAAAACCATTTAGATTTTTCTTTTCTATTGCGTTTCTTTAACGTCAGCGTTAGTTCTCTTTGTTGTCCTGTTTGAGCAGTTTTCTTTGGCTAAAGAAGGAGGAGGCTACCGTTAAAAAAAAGGAAGAAAACTAAAATTGGCTCAACAAGGTACGGCAAACCAGATGTCCACACATGCGCTTTCAAAGCGAGGGCTGTGTTGTGTTTCAAAATTTGTATCCTTATCCTAACATAAGGCATTTCTCGGAGGTTAGCAGTATGCTGCCCTGCTTGAGGTATGGGCTTGGCGCAGATCTGATTGCTAATGCTCCAATTCTAAAACCATTGCATGATTGTGCAGGTCTTTCTGCTAACCCGTCGATTCGACGGACTAAGACTCTGCCGCCCATTCGTGGTGCACCGTTTAGCTGCTACCACTTCATGGTGTTTTCTTGGCGGCAGACGAGTTTTTATGATCGGACACCGACCTCGAGCCCTAGGGGAATGTTCAAGCTCTAATCCATCCCATAACTAACCTGCATCCGCGCCTAGCCGTCTGCCTGTCGTCTGCTCGCGGCGTACACAGATAAATACGGTTTGAAAAGACTATAAATTGATGCGTACCATAAGCGCATGCACACCTGCATATGCAAAA
Source organism: Amblyomma mixtum (assembly GCF_055824585.1). NCBI lineage: Eukaryota > Metazoa > Arthropoda > Arachnida > Ixodida > Ixodidae > Amblyomma > Amblyomma mixtum. The sequence continues at coordinate 24,345,257 of NC_143014.1, forward strand.
CGCAAGCATTTTGCTGAACTTTACGCCATTTGTCGCATTAGCGCATTTAGTTAAGCGTATGCAAATGGAGACGCAATGATAGGTTCGGCCTAGTGGCGATATATGGCTGTTAGAACTTGAAGCATTTTTGTTAACAACCCGACGCTGCTATTTAGGACTAGAAGCAGCAGAGTCATCACTTTAAGTAAGAAATAAAGCAAATTTATTTCTCACACGTTTTGTTATAGGCGAGATGAGACGAAGCAAAAGCCCGATGCCCCATTTATGGCCAGTGAACGTACTAAAAATAGCAGAAACAACGACGGATTCGTTCCGAGGCGAGGGCCCTGCTTCGAAGGGCGCCGCCATTTTGGAAAAGATGTTTTAGAACACGCAAGTGTGTTACATTTTGTAAACGCACATGACGGGATTCAGTATCGAAGCGCTCGAACGCGAGCGCCTTCAATTCCGAAGATGATTTTGTGGACTTAACCTTTTCCATGGAAAATCATGAGCGGCTCCTGACATCTTGCGCCTTACCATTCTCAGCAGTTGCGCATCGGACCATCCCCATTTTTTCCCAATTTCTTCTAGCTTGGAAAAGAAACCACTGATGGGAACCCCCGTCTTAACACCAGCATGCTAGCTCCGAGCGCAGGCTGTGTAGTGGGAGCTCCCTCAGATACAGACGTTTTGTCCGCTCAAGCCCTTCGGTGACTCAGGCCTCTCAAATGGGTGTCAAAGTCCCTTAATTAGACCCGTGATTATCCTTGGATTACAAATGGGAAGTGGTGAATGCCGCAGCATTCAGAGGACCTTTGTTTTTGAGATCCCACTTCTGACACCACGTGTGACCACCCCGCATACTGCGCATACTCATATTGGAACTAAACAGATGTATTCAAGAATTACATAATATCGAATGCATGATGCAGAGGCTGAGTGCCCAAGCTTACGTGCAGCAGCGTTTGCGCCAGAGTCTTCGCCAGGACGAACGGAGGGGCTGCGGAGTTGGCCTTTTTCGTCCGCAGAGGCTCGTCTTCTCCCCGATGACTTGGGCGCTAGGGGTGCCGGAGCATCGACTGGCCAGCGGTGTCGTCTCGGAGTTTGCTCGCCCCTCTACTGGCTTACTTTCCTTGTTTTTCCTGTCCATTCGGGAGAACATTCTTTCCAGGCTGGACTGTCTCCCTCCTCTCAACGCCGGGCCTGCGGCATTCCCGGTCTTCCCCGGACCTCCCGCTGGATTGGGTCTTTTCCCTTCCTGCCGGCGTCTTTGTCAATCTTGCGGGGTGTGCAGCTGAGGTTTTTTTTTTCCTGCCGGCTCTTGACCATTCGAATGCTTGTCGGCATGCGAATAAAGATAAAGGTCAGGCTGTGGGCATCTGGACCCCTAATGATCCCTGACACCCGACGATTCCTGGTGTCTCCGGGGTCCCGCAAAGGGAAGATGCCGCCAGAGATAGCGGCCCTCCGGAGACGCGTAGCGCACTGTCACGCCACTATAATTACGAATTACCGCTTCTGTATTTCCTTCATTAATTCATTCATTGTACTGTTTCGGTTCACTGCCTATTATTATTGTTCACTAAAAGTTTTCTACGCTGTTCTAAGAACATTTATAGTATTTTTGCTTTCATGATTCTTTTGTTATAAGTTTGCTCAGTATTGGAATGCGTTGTATTTTTATTTTGTTTGTTGTTTGTTTGTTTTGTACACAGTGTCATCTGCATGGCAATGTAGGCTTTGCAACTGTATTCCCCCTACAAAATGCCCTCAACGGGTGCTGTAGGTATCTGAATAAATAAATAAATAAATTGTCCTGGGCTCAACTGTTTGTCATTTTTGTACACGAAGTCCTTTGTTGTCTTTTATTGTTGCAAACTGCCCTTCATCTCTGAAAGAGAGCGCTCCCGAGAAAGCGCTCGCTTTCTCGGGAGCCACCGCTCACTTCGGCGCCGTGGATCATGAACTGTGATTTAGCCACTGCTGTTGACGTGCTTGGCCCCCAGAAGGGTCGGCACGTTGAGGGAACCGATTATTCAACTGTATGTTAACTGAATGGTATTGGTGCCGCATATATTAGCATATACAGTGAAGGCCATTGCGTGATAGCGGTTTGGTTTCATGATGGGGGGTCCAGCCCGAACAAGACGAAGGACGAAGCAAGAAGACTGCACTAACGAGCGCTGGTCTGTGTCGTCTTCTTGCTTCGTCCTTCGTCTTGTTCGCGCTGTACCCCCTATGATGAATTATTACAAACTCGCCCAGCTATCCATCCTTGATTTTATGAGTTTAAAGAAATACTAAAAAAAATTTTCGAATTGTATACGATTGTAAGGTACGTCGTCATGCCTTAAATGGTGTGCACTCAGTGAACACGGAATGATCCTTATGTATTGCGTGCACAGTATGCACAGAACGATCGCACTTGTATTGCGTGAATGATGGACGAAATGATGTACTGAACATGTGAGTTGCGCCGTTTGAGATAAACTAAGCACCTCTGGTGCGTCGACGCACATTATCTCCGTAGTACGGAATGCTCTAACGTGCACATATAGTGTATTTTGAGAAGTACCTCTTTTAGGCTGAAAATAACGTGAAAGATATATCGCTCAATAAAACCATGGAAAGTATGTTCTCTGTTTCCGTACGTTGCCCAGCGTTGTGGTTACCATCGTTGACCAGAAGCGACCAATGGGAACATGCCGCAACAGTAAAGAAATGGGGTACGAAAACCGCGGCGCACGGCCGCGCGCAGAGCAGGCGGATAGCGATACATCCGCCCACCTACCCTAACAGCCCAATTTTAGACCAGTCGGCACGTGAAGCAGATGCCATGCGAACACCCCTTGATGTCCGCGTGTTTCGGTCGTTTGTTGTCATGGAGGTTAATACACCGTTTTTCGTCCTCCAACCGCTATGAACGCAACTGAAAGAGGGATTGGCGTTAGCGGCAGTAATTCGTGGCCGCTGGCCGGTATCGGCAATTTCACCCCCCCCCCCCCCCCCCTGCTGATACCGTGTCACGCTTGCCACTGGCTTCTCCTGCGCCCTCTTTGCCAATATTAATGACATTAATTAATTAGTTGGTCTGTCATTAATCTTATTAATGGCAGACTCGCAGGTTTTTTCAAAAGCATAAAATAATAGCAGATGGATTCCACGCAAAAAAAAATCTACTGAAGAAGCACTTGTGCTTATTAAAGATAAAATTATGGAAAACGCAGAATAGAAACTCCTAACCCTTGGTCTATTTATAGATCTTAGGAAAGCGTTTGACACTGTGAAGCATGATATATTGATGAAAAAGCTAGAGATCTGTGGGATTCGGGCATTGCGCTCAGACTTCTTGAAGCGTACTTGACATGTCGATCCTAGTATGTAATGATAAATAACCACATGTCCAAAAATGCCGCCTCCCTCTGGAAGACGTTAAAGTAACGAGCGTTAGCTGTTCGGTAGCGCCATCTATTGTCCATGTGATGTATTACCACGTGATTAGGCTACTTTTCCATACCTTACGGCGAGCGGGTGCCTACCGCCTTGAAGTCGGATATTTTGTACCAATTTGGGCTGAAAAAGTTTTTCGGCTCTTTGGAGAGCCATTTTTCTTTACCTCAAGGCGGTAGGTGCCCAGTGACCATTAGGTATGAAATTGGGAGCTGCCAGGTGCTGACGACATGGCCTCCATGTTAAGCCTAACCATATTTAAATATTAACCTTATTAGACAATATTAGTGTCTAACATGTCCTACTCATCGAGCCCGGTACGAATATTCATTAGTTATGTCATGATGTTATCGGTTAGTTAATTATAAGCAATTACATGTAAGTATAACCATAAGTAAATATTAACTTCATCAGTTAATTCTGGTGTCTAACCTGTTCTACTCATATAGAGGATTCCAAATATCTAATTCGTTTTATGATGCCTCATTAATTACTCAGTTAAAAGCGATTAAACATAGTCATGTGAGTAGTTAATTATGACGTCAAAAAATCGATGACGTCACCAATCACCAATACGATATATTTATGACGTCACCAATCAATCACCAATTCGGTTGCTATATCGATTTACTATGGGGGCTGCCATCTTGAATTCTTCGGAATCTCACGCCGAAGGGAGGTGGTAGCAGACCCCAAGAAATCGAGAAAAGTGATGAATAAGAGCTAACGCTATTAAAAATGGGAATGCAAAATGGCGCTCCACAAGGACCAATTTGGGGGCCTTAACTATTTTTCATACATGTGAACGATATAACAATGATACCAGAATCCCCTCAATTAATCATGTATGCAGATGACACCAATATATTTTTCACATGAGCAACGAAAGTATGCCTCGAAAAATCTGTTAATGCTTACTTACTAAAGCTCTCGCAGTTGCTACAAACCCATCGCATAATCCTCAATATAAGAAAAACGAAATACGTAATATTCAAACCCGCAAGCAAACGCGATAACAGTCCCATCAGTATTATATTTGAAGGCAGCCTGTTGGAGGAAGTCACTGAGCAAAAGTTTTGGGGGGTATGGTTTAGTAGTGATCTCTCATGGAACACCCACGTCAATAAATTAAAGTCCGACTTACACGGGTTATTGGTTGTATATGCAGAATTCATCACTTAATTCCATCTTGGTTGAAGCTGACATTATATTGTAACGTGGCGGCCAGCCGAAGAATGAGGCATGATGAACGATGGATAAGGGATGATTTAATGGCCGCTGGCCTAGCGCGAGCGCTCCGTCCCGCGCCACTGCCAGCTTCGTCTTCTTCGTAACATTACCCGGGGCCACCGAGCAATCGTCCCGATCGTTAACTGAAGAAGACGTGGACGAAGGGATGCGTGATTCAGCGATGGTTTCCAGGGCAGGAAAGAAGTGGCAAGGTGATGAAGTGCTGGCCGCCACGGTGGATGAGATGATAGGCGGATGAGTCCCGGTCCACGAAGAATCCGGGCCGTAGGGTGCCAGGAGCTGACGGCCGAGGTCCTTGGACGCACCGAACGGCAGGGGCTGGGGGGTGGTGTCCTCATGTGTGGGCAGGGTCTTGGGTCGGTCGGGTCTCGGGTCGGTCGGGTCTTGGGTTGTCGTGTCTTGTGGTCCGGGCGGGGGACGGGGCTGGGGTGAGCGGCGAGGTCGGTTCAGGTCGGGCGGGCTGGGGCACGGCCGTGCGGGGCAGACCAGGTACTCACGGCCGACGTCCACGGCAGGCGCAGGACGCCGAAGCTCCGGTACCAGGATGGCGATGAAGTGTTTCCAGCACCTCACACCAATTGTTACGTGGCGGCCAGCCGAAGAATGAGGCGTGATGAACGATGGACAAGGGATGATTTAATGGCCGCTGGCCTAGTGCGAGCGCTCTGTTGTTGTTGTTGTTGTTCACCTCATAGTACGGCGCATACCCACAGAGGGGGATCGGCCAAGAAGAGGGGTGCATAGAGAGCGCTCCGTCCCACGCCACTGCCAGCTTCGTCTTCTTCGCAACAATATTACTCTCTGTTCTATTCTAGAATAACCTATAGTTTAGTTTGGGGTACAACTGATTCCAATTACAAAAAATTATCTTATAGAAGAAAGTATGACGCATATGCGAAAATTATTGTGACGATAAACGAAAACTAAGCGCACACCCACTTTTTATTAAATACAGTTTACTAAGGCTGACGAGGTGTACTACTTTAAGTTGCCGCAATGGATGCATAACAATCGTTTGCACGCCACACCCACAGATCTTGTAAGCTTGCATGCTATTACAGATCCCAAAATAAAGATGCTAATGGTCACAACAAATTTTGGCCGCCAAACAATATCTTTTCAGATTACCAAAATGCTGAACAGAACGATATCAGCATAAATTATAATAAACCTTTTTCAGCCTTTCAGAACAATTGTAAAATAATTTTTCTGTGTAGCAATGTTGCCTACACCTCTCATTAAAATCCTCTCCATCCAAATGCATTTTGCACAGCATTTTTTTTTAACAACCAGGAATTGATTTCAATTAGTTTCAGTGCACTTTTTTGCTTGAAATGTCTGATCTGTGCATGCATCCACTCTACTTCTTCGTTAATTTGGCCTATTTTCGGAGTTGTTGAAAAAAGATAAAGAAAACACATGAAATCAATGTGCTGTCTTGAGCTACATACGTATTTACTCTTCATTTATCTATGCTGAAACTTGTTCAGTGCCTTCGTCCTTTTGAGAATGTATTTCTATGTATCTTTTCTGTATACTACGGGTATATTTGTTCCTATATTTATTTTGATTTCATGTCCTGATCGAGGACTCTGTTGTGCACCGGCCTGCCACACTATTGTGCTTTCATGCTTGCTAGTCATGTAGCAGGGGGGTGAGGCCTCGTCAGGCGACACTGAGTCTTTAGCCCCGGCCCCCTCTTAGGCAAATGTCTAAGAAACAAATAAAGAAAAAACTATCAGCCTCCATACTCGAAGCGCTCAATACCACGGACATGGCCTTTGAACAACGCCAGAATCTATGGATTTAATCCCTCCTCGACGCCCTACATGCGCCCTCTACGGCTTCCTTCCCTCGGGCTCTTCGTCCAAAAGGTTCCCATTTTACGATCCGGGACGCTGTACCGCCCCAATTATCGTCCAGACGGCCGGAAGTGGCTTTTGGTGATTCTACGACATCTCCGGTCTGAGATTAGTACACATTACCATGCCGACCCTCAGAGCACTCATGCTCATTAGCTCAAAACAGACGAGCGACTCCGTCACGGTTACTATAGGCGGGGCATGTACAACATTGTTCGTCACTATGATCGCTCTTGCACAGCCTGCCAGCAGCAGAAGTCTACTCCTCGCCCCTCGACTGGCCTGCTACAGCTATTACTGTACCCGGCTCGCCCTTTCGATCGTGTGGGCATCGACCTATATGAGCCGCTTCCATTCACTACCGCCGGGAATCGACGGATCATTGTCGCCGTGGACCACCTCACTCGGTATGCTGAAACCACTGCCCTGCCCGCGGCTGCTTGCGATGTCGCATTCCTCATTCTTCATCATTTCGTCCGGCGTCACGGCGATCCTCGGGAACTTCTCAGTGATTGCGTACGTGCTTTTTAGAGCGCAGCTCTTAGGCGTCTGTTTCTGCGTTTCGCGGCGTCGCCGTTGTCCGTTGTAACCAGCTGCGAAAGCAATGGAGCGAAGCTTGGAAAGGAGAAAGCAAAAGCGCAACTTCCTCCCCTCCTTAGGAACCGGCGCGTCAGTGGGGGGCGTAGCTGTGCATAGCAACCGTGACGTCACACAGTAACGGTAGAACGATTGTAGTAAGTGATGATGATTCTGCAGTCAGCGGCAAAACGGACCGGTGTCACTGAAACCTCGCTTCCTTTGGAAGATTGCACAGGCCCGACACGAATGCGTTCCCTGGATCATATTTTTGACTGTCATCGGAAGCTGGCATCACGGACGCTCTGCAGCGCATGCGGCCTCGGCTTCAGCGGCCCTATCCGTGAATGGCTCGCCGCATCCCAGGATGCAAGACAGCTCAGCCCTGTCCGCCTAGTGTCTGTCGCAGCACATATAAGGCCTGTCACCCCCGTGCTTCCCTGCAGTCAGCGGCAAAAGCGACCAGTATTTTTTTTAAATATGTTTTTTGTTTCACAATTGCTGCCGTGGCTGCCGCTAAGAGCGAGTTCGTGTCTGCTTCTGCGGTAATATTCTGGTGGTCTACGCTCGCCTAAAGAAGTAGACGCGGCAAGTATGCCAAAAAAAAGGAGTGTCCACGTAACACGTGGCTGGAGAACGTGGACGACGGCGCCCTGGCAGGATTGCCTGTTGCGTCCGATGCGGCGTGTTCTCAGCCTCGCTGCAGCACTATCGGCGTCAGCCAGCGCTTCCAAGTCCACATCAATGCGTTGCTCTGTTCAGTTGATACTCATTTGCCCCGCTCACGCAGAAGCTTCGCTGCTTTTCTGTCACGCCGACTCGGACCAAACAGATGATTCTGGTCGTTAACGTTCTGCAGCCGCGCGTTGCGAGAACGCTTGCGTCTTTGCACCGAGTGCGCGAGAATTGCGGGGAACGCGGATGAGTATCGCTCGTCCTGAAGAGCGGAACAGCGGAAGTGAATCGTTCCGCACTAACAAGTGACCGTGCATACAGCCGTGGTGTGCTGTAGAACAGCGTCATTTCGGGGCAGTGAGCAGCGTCACGTCATTTTAATGAATGTGCCACTGCGTTTTAGACTTAAACCTTGTGAAAGACCACTTTATTGCGCAATGTATGAGTATTTCTTTCGCTTTTAGGGCACTGGAGCAGGTACATCAAATGGTAAATGTAGTTTCTGATGCTGGTTCTATAGGGGCAGTGTATGGGTTTGTGAAAGCCTTTTCCAGCTTTTTTTTTTGGCATGTACGGTCATATATTTAGAATGTACTTTCTCGTGAAGAAAAGAGTAGACAACGATGCCACTTATATTGGCGTAGCTCTCATCTAACAAAAGTTACAGTTGTCTAAAACTTCAAACGCGTTATTCTTAGTTGTACATCAAGAATCCAACAGCCAGCGAAACTGAGCAGGATAAGGGATTGATTAAAATTCGTGGTGCTGATTAGTAGGAGATTAATCGCGTAATTATATTAGCGCTCTTAAATAATTGATTAGAAAGAAGAAGAAAAAACAACCACATGACACGGGTGCTGTCCCAAATCATGACCTCCGAATTTCTCTCTATTCTCTTCTCTTGTATTCTCAGTTAGATGTTTTTGAACTCCGCACTTCGCCCTAGTGGGCTTTTGTCTGTTTCTCTTGAGTGACAGCAACAAATTTGGTATCACTGCACTTGTATGAAAACGATCTGTGCGGTATGCTAGCTATGTTACTCTACCAACATATTTCCCATTTACAGTTGAAATAGCAACGAGAGAAAATTAAACAAAAGTATTTATATTCACTGTAAATGTCAGCCCCATTTCTTATCCATAACTTGTTTTCAAACGAAGAAAAAAAGCATCACCGCATAGAGCATGCGTTTGGCGTTGAGGCCACACACTTACTTTTTGTGCTTGTCAAGAGGAAATTGCCAAAAATCGCAGTAAGAAATATCCTTCAGTTTATTTTTTGAAACCTTAACATTTCTTGAACGAGTACAGTTATCAAAAACCTAAATGCAGTTTTGAAATCGGCATAAAAAACTTATCAAGTCCATTGGGTTGCATTAAAATTGGGCCAAAAATTAAAATAAATACCGGAAACTACCCTGAAGTGCATATATCTTCCGTGAAATATCTTTTTTTTATTTTGTTCACTTGCCATAAAGGCATAATTTGGATTCGCTTTGTATTATAGGAAATTATGTGAGGTATTTTCATGCAGGAACCGGAGAATGCTCCTGCTTTTATTGTTGTCGGTCAGCCACGTTGAGAAATCTTCCTCCCTTGTCGCCGTTAGTCCCACTTCCTGCAAAATCCGTGTTCTTGAAGCCCTTGTCCCTGCAAGAGTCCACAGCAGGTGGCGAACATCCACCTCTGCGGCCGGTGTGGAACAGCTCGGGCAGGTGGGGTCCTGCGTCTTCTTGAGAGCCCCATTGACACGTGACCGACAGGGTTAAGAGCCGCTCAAGCCCTCGTCCTTTTAAGAGACACCTCTTCCTGTCTCGTTAAGTTGTGAGGGAGGGGGAAAGTGCATGGGGGAATGAGGGCGCGTGTACTTTTCCTTAAAGAGGATGCTAAGACGGGGAGAGAGGAGCAGGCATCAGAAGGGAGCCTGGTGGGAGACGTATTTGTGTTAGGAACTTGGTGTGTAACGTTGTCACTTCTCTCTTGTCAGCGTCCTCAGCATCGTCATGTGTCCAGTATGTCAGGATGCATATATTTGGTTTCTTATTGAGTGAATGGATCTCCTTAGTTATACATAGTGTCTGTCACTCTTTTTCGTTGTTTTATGGCGGTTAAGGAGTCTGTATAGATATGGGCTTCACTTATAGACTCTATTTTATTTATGACCTCCATAGCATCGCGGATTGTATAAAGTTCCATCACAAGCGACTAAGGGCGGTGGTGGTTTATTTAAAAAAAAGGAAAACAAAAGTGAAGGAAAAGAACGTTGCCGGCCGCAGCAATAGACGATATGCGAAATTGCTTGGCGGTCTGGCAACACCGCGCCCACAACTTCCGGTTTCCATCTTGGCTCGGTCGAGCTCGTCGAGCTGGTGCATCGTTTGCTATGCGTACTTTCTTCTTGCGAGTTGAATTTCAACAGGCAACCTTCAGCTGCTGCGTTGTTTTCACAGCTGATCTTTGACCAAATGTAGGTGCTTTCAATAAGCGCCAGCTTACTCCTACCGCGTCCTCAGCTTCGCTTGAAGTCTGGCGCTGATGATCGCAATAATCGGCACTAGAAAGTGGGTTGGAAAGTCGAACCGTGACCGTGTGCTGTTGTCGTTTTAATGCTCGCATTAAAGCAACAGTTCAAGCATCACGCATTATCATGGCTATTTTATTCCCAGGTGGACGCGAATTCATCTGGTAGGGTAGCGAGTGGTTATTTTGCGCTGAGTGCGCACGTGTGTTGACAAACTTCTGTGACAGTGCGAACTTTCGTTCGCGCCGACGCCAGGAGCTTCGTGCATTGCAATATAATCATACAAGACCCTCGACCAGCTGCGTAATTCGATTCCTTTACTGTAATGTGCAATGCGCATCCGCGGTTTTCAACGTCACCGTTTGAGAGCCTGGCGTCGGTTGATTTTCGCAACAATTCGTTGAAACCACGTCCTGCTTAAGACGCAGTCAGTCGACATTAACAAGAGGAAAGTAGGCATGCACATATAATTCAAAATATTGTAAGCAAAGACGCAGCTTTTTTTTTTTTCAGATAAGCACTGAGCCACCGCGGCGGCTTGGTTAGAGAAAGATGCTACAGCTGTAGGTGCATGCACGGACTCGATACGCTGGTCAAGCTGTGTGTGCAGGGGCGAAATTAGCATGTTCGGTTGCTTCCGAAACTTAATTAGCTTACTCCCAAACTTGTACAAATGGCTTTGTTGCGAAGCAAGCTGTTGGAGCTTGCCACAACGATAATAAAGTCTGATGGCCTGAAGCGTTTCAGAACACTGTTGCACGTACTTTCTAGCTTAGAAATGCGTCCCTCCATCATAATAAAGTAGCTATATTATTCGCTTCTTTTTTTTTTAGATTTTCGTCGCTGCAGATATCGAAGGTATAGGAATCCTCAAGAAATAAAGCATTCGCACCTCAGTTTTTATACGTAGGGTGTATTGCTTCACAAAGACTCCTTAACGCGCATAACATATGCGTATGGTGCAGAGCTTGCTCGCCCTTCTAAAACTAATTGAACACGCGAAAAACTTAACTGAACACGTAGCAAACTAAGCAGTAATCGGCATATGGTTCTTCGAGTTAACTTATTTCACCGCGGCACGAGCGATTGGCCCGCTCAAAAAAATTACCTTCTCTATTACGTTGTTCAAGTATGCGTCTATATATATTCACGCCCGACCGGAGAGTTGATAAATGCACGAAATCGGCTTCTAATTTTGATCAGAGACAACAAAGGCTGTGGTCTTTATCTTAATTTAAACGCAAATCACCTCGAGAGATTTGCCAAAAATCAGCGCAGAAAGCGAAAGCTGCGCACTGATCCGCGTGCTGACACATGATACCTCGCATGGCGTTTTGTGTTACTAAAACGTTGGGACGGAGTTAAAAAATAGAAAAGCGAAAAGCTGGAACGCACCTAGTTCTGGCACGCATCGTAGTGTCTTTTCACAGTGAAGAGGGTAGCGCAACACTGCATCGGCATTTTACTTTTCAAACGAAGCGCAGCCGTTTTAACGCAACGCTGGGCAGCGGTTTCGTTTTCTGTACCGTACCAACATGGAGGACTTAGTTCTTGGAGCGCCGAGAGATGGCGCTGCGCATTTCGCATATCGTCTATTGCCATCTAATATCTTAAGCCGATGGAGTGAAAAGGGAAAGGATAGCCAGGAGAAGTATAGAGGGGAGCGATAGCAAGAAAGGACAGGGGAGAGCTTTGTACGCTGTTTACAAAATACAAAGTAATCAAGTTCGCGCCCCTCGCGTGAACTTGATTACTTTGCTTTGTCCGAAAAAAAGTGCGTGCGTGCGGCGACTGTGCGCAATCAAAGGGTCAGAGAGGTCTGATACGCATTCATGGTGCTCATGCTGTTTCACTCTCAGAGGGAAACTGGGAGCGCGTGGCCACAGCGTTTACCGAAGCGCTGCCGGCAGGAATCGGTGGGAAAGGCGCATGCGCAATAAGCATGGCTGGCTGCTCTTTCCGCGCATGCTCCTGGTGTCACCAAATCTGGCCGGATCTCTGCGGCAGCGGTTCTCGAAGCGTGGCGGCCACGCGTTCCCAGTTTTCCTCTTAGTGTAAAACAGCTACGTTTAGCTCTGTGTGTCGGGCTAGTGGCTGCTGTTTTACCGCCCTTGTCTATAACCGACGCGTCCGTATATGCAACACATGTTCCTGAGCATACATTAACCGGAGGTCGAGTTCTCGGCTTCTCTTTACGACGAAGTTTAATCGTTTTGTTCTTCGTAAGAGTCGTGAATTCTCATGATCGGGGGTCAGCGCTTTTAAGTGTTTGCACAGTCTCCGCATTGTAGAAGGATGCTATGGGCATAGCGTATTTTCGGTTCAGATTTCTTGTTGCTTTTGGCTGTTCAGTTAGTCTGTCAATGTGTTCAGCTGTGCTAATTCCTGGAGAATCAAGGTGTGGGCATGTTTTGGTATCGCCTTGATGGTGCACATTGCGTTCCTATTTGTTTCCAACCCCATCCATTGTCATCATCATCATCATCATTTATTTGATCCTTAAAGGCCCCTGGGGGGGTTTTACATAAGGGGGGGGGGAGTAGTACATGACTCACATTGGTGGGGAAAAAAGAATTAAAAAACAAAACAAATGCTTCGTCAGTCCTTGAAACTGGGCCTGGTGTAGCGTGTATTCACATGACGTCACTACCTGCGACGGAAGCCGACGCGCGCCTCTTTGTGGCGCAGGCTAGCAGGCCTCCGAGTGCAGTCGACAGCACCTCCCAGCAACGCTAGCCGTGTCGACGGCTTTCGCTGCCTCTCGTGGATCTATAAATTATGTGAATTGGCCGTGTGTACCCTGTTCGTACTTTCGCGAGTACTGGAGTTTCCGTTTTTTCTTGTTTTAGCTGTCGCACATGTACGTTAAGCGCGCTTTCTTCGTGCTCCGCGCATTATTATCGCTCCCGTCCGTCATTCGATGTTCGTCAGTTTGTGCGTGCTTGAAATACTTCTGACAAGGACGGACTTGCCCTGTGTGCGTCGATGATGGCGGCGTAAGCTACAAAACGGACTGGGAAGTACGACTACGCGTCATCCCTGGGCAGCGATGATTGCCGTCGCTACGAAGCGAAGGTAGCAAGGTGCGGTTGCGACCCAATGCAGTTGACTGCGGCGGACTGTGTAAAAGGATCATCACACTGGCCAGAGCTTGACTTTTCGGACATATACGACTTTCTTGTCACGAGAGCCAGTTATTTAACACGAGAGCAAATCAAAAACAGGAAGGCACTTGAGGCTTATAACTGTGCTGTAAGTGGATGGGTGAAAGAGCCCCTTGGTAACACATTCGAAATAACGAAGTGATAATTTTGACTGACGTCAATCACTCTCAAAGTTTGTCTGTCGCGCCTCTTACACCATGGGTGCTGATCAACGTTGATGGCCGTGTCCTGTGCAGTCATTGCACGTGTATGGCTGGGCTCGGTGAGGCGTGCTCGCATACTGCTGCACTATTAGCAGAAGTAAATGTACGTGCTAACAGCTGATTTCTCAACATAGCAGCAAGGCAAGCCTTGCCTTGCCAACAGAAGGGCCAAGTCACCTGAATCAGCCTCTTCGCTTTGCGAACCAGCAGCAGCAGCTTCCTCGGAGGGGTGTTCAGCGATGTTGTCGTGAACAATTTTGTGTCATGAGTTAGATGTCATAATGCGCTGCTCGAAATTTGTGTTGACTCAAAAGCACACTTTCGGCACCTGATGATGGAAGATTCCTGTCTTGAGGAAGGACATTGCTGCGTCACCGATGTGCTTGCCATCAATCGCCGGCGTGTGAGCGCTATTGCACATTTCGATGTATACCTGGCTTCCAGAGGTCTTCGTCTCTCGCCAGAAAAGAGTGTTGCAATGGCGTTTACAAGAAAAATGATGACCCGATATCCACTGCTCCTAGGCGGACGATCGCTGCCATATGTACAGGGTCGTCCAAAAGTTCCCAGGCCACAGGGTCTGCTTTAGAGCGCTATAGTTAGGCAGCTACGACACCCCTGGAGCCAAAAATCTCTATAGAGGATAGTAGAAGTACTATTCTCACCTCTGAGAACCTTGATGTCTTTGATGTTATCGTAAGTGGCAGTATACGCCGCTTGAAAGCAGACCCTGTGGCCTTGGAACTTTTGACGGACCCTATACGATCTCAGCGATTCCTGGGTGTTGTAATCGACTATAATCTGTCATGCTCACCTCAGATAAAAAAAACTCCGCGAGAGGATTACTGCAGCATCGCAAGTGTTCAGGTTCATGGCGGGAACAAGGTGGGGTAGCAACTGCCGATAAATGCTTCTGCTTGAAAAAGCCTACGTTGAAGGAACCTTGCGCTACTGTCTACCAGTGCTTCAAAGATTATCTACATCAAGCAATAAGACTCTCAATGCCGCACGGAACAACTGCCTGCGAATATGTCTTGGCCTCCCAAAGGGTTCCACTGCATCAGGAACAGTAGCGGAGGCAGGATGTCTCCCACTAGAGGTGATTGCCGCCAAGGAAACTATGCGTACCCATCTACGCCATGCCCTGCAAGGGAAGAAGCAGTTCCTACACCGTGTCCACCTAATTCACAGCAACTCTAGCTTTGGCCAGGCAATGCAGCTCCTGCCCCTTCCTACTATTAATCAGCCACAGAAACTAGTACCTCTGACCTTTACTCCATGGACACTCTCTCCTCTAAAGTTGAAGAAGTGTGTTCCAGGTGTGAATGCAAAGAGCCGCATGCCACAGGCAGCGCTTCTGCAAGCTACTCTCGCCTACTTAATCGAAGAATATACACAGCACACCCATATCTTCACAGATGGTTCAACTACTAAAGAAACCTCTTCTTGTGGCCTTTATGTGCCCTCAACAGGCCATGCCCTCTCTTACCGGCTGCAGCGGAGGACATCCTCTACGACAGCTGAGCTTCACGGCATTAAGGAAGCTGTTTCTTACATCCTGCGCCGAACCGCCGGCCGTTGGGTTATCTTCACCGATTCAAAAGCATCTCTGCAGATCCTGGCCAACCTGTTGAAGAAAACGAATCACCAGCCAGTTTCCCTGGACATCGGGTATATACATCATTTAGCTGTTGCCGCAGGCCACTGCATAACATTTCAGTGGGTACCTGCTCACTGTGGCACTCTGGCTAATGAAAAAGCAGACGAAGCGGCCCGTAAGGGCCATCAACATCGGAGATACATTCGAACTTTTTTCACGATACATGATGCGTCCCAAATGGCTAAAAGTTTTGCTTACGAAGAAACGTATCGGCTTTAGAGTTTGCCGGCACATCGGTACCAATTTCTTCCCTCAATCGACCCACATCTTAGATCAAGACTCTCACCCAGAATTCCTCCAAAACTGGAAACACTTTATCACCGACTTCGTCTGAATG
Organism: Amblyomma mixtum; assembly: GCF_055824585.1. NCBI lineage: Eukaryota > Metazoa > Arthropoda > Arachnida > Ixodida > Ixodidae > Amblyomma > Amblyomma mixtum. The sequence goes on from NC_143014.1 coordinate 24,360,937, forward strand.
CTGCATATACAAACGGCTTGCGATACCGTTTTGGACAAATGAACTGTCCGCATTGTGACAACTGTGCCTCGATAGAAACTGTGGAACATATCCTGCTTGAGTGCCCTGCGTATGCTAACGAGCGTGCGTACTATGAACATTGCATGCAGAAGCTATGCCCAGTGCCCCTAACAATGGACAAAGTTTTAGGTCCCTTAGCCTGCTTCAGGCAACAGAGACTTGCAATGAACTTTCTTTTTACATATTTATAAGACATTGGGCATCTCGATAAGCTATAAATTCACTTGCACGTTACCTTCATGCATTCTTCATGCAGTGAACTTCGTCAGCCCATTTGTCGGACTATGCACTCCATCGTTCCATAGGTTACATCAATACTCGCCATTGCATCCTTAGTACCCATTTCATGGCCGCATTTTATCTTCGTTTTTTTTTTCTTTTACCTCTTCCACGCTGCTCTCCTTCTGTCTTTATCTCCCAAATTCCCCTGCCTACGCAGAGTAGCATGCCAGCGATATTGAAACGCCGGCTATATTCTCTGTATTTAATTAAAGAGTCTCTCTCTCTCTCTCTCTCACATAGACAAATCAGAATTGCACATAGAATTGCACATAGAAAAATCAGAAAGAAAAATACCGTGGCAAGGTCATACACAAACAATTATTTCAAATGCTCTTCAAACAAATGCAATGATCTCTGCCTGACAACATCATCCGTAAGGTTATTCCAATCAGTGATGGTCCTTGGAAAAAAAGAATATTTAAAACAATTAACTCGAGAATTTAATGGCGTTATGGAAAGAGAATGGCGATTTCTAGTTTGGTATCCCGAGGAATAAGCAAGGATATTAGAGGTGTCAACTTTGAAATTATTATGAATTAATTGAAAGAAAAATTTTAAGCGACATATGCGATTTATGTTAGGAATAGAGGGTAAGCCGCTTTTTTGAGGAGGTCACTGACTGATGCTCGCCCGTAAGTGTTATAAATAAACCTTACTGCTTTCTTTTGGATTCTTTCAAATTTATTTATGTTTACCTTTGTGAACGGGTCCCAGATAATCACTGGATATTTATAAGATTGGTCTAATAATAGTGTTGTAGGCAAGAAGGCGTGTAGCAGGGGTCGCTAACTTAAGCGAGCTTCGTTAAAAGAAGAGCTTTCGGAGAGCTTTTGCTGAGACATAGTCGACATGTTTGGTCCAAGACAGGTTATCAGAAATCCATAGGCCTAGATATTTATATTCTGTAACTACATGAATAAAATTATTATTAGCAGTGCAGTGATATAAAAGAAGGTTCTTTTTAAGTTTTATTCTCATAAATACGGTTTTTTCAGAATTAATTGACATTTGCCACTTCTCACACCAAGAAACCATTTTTGCAAAATCATTATTCAGCCTTACTTGATCGTCAGTCGAACTAATTTTCTCATACAGCACGCAGTCGTCCGCATACAACTTAATACTTACTGACAGATAATTAACAATATCATTAATAAATATTAAAAACAGTAGGGGGCCAAGGACGGATCCCTGGGGAACGCCAGAGTCGACAGGAACGTGATTGGAGCGGGTTTGATGTATTTCGACAAACTGATGGCGATCAGATAGGTACGATCGTATCCATGTTAATATCTGTTTATTATTTATAACAAAACTGAGTTTATGAAGTAGTTCTTTGTGCGAAACCTTATCGAAAGCTTTTCTAAAGTCCATGAATATAACATCTGTTTGTTTTCCTTCGTTGATTGCTGTTGCAAAATCATGAATCGTCTCGACCAACTGAGTGCATGTTGAATAACCTCGTCTGAACCCATGTTGAACATCTGCCAGTACATTATTTATTTATTTATTTATTTATTTATTTATTCATACTGTCAGCTGCTGCCAAGACAGGAGTTGAGATCCTTGAAATAATCAAGAACTAGATGCAGTACATCAGCAGATCACCGCCTTAGGAGAAATACAAAACAATACAACAATACAAATTTATAGGAAAGACAAAATGACATGTGATATGGGTCAAAAACATACCAGTCAAACCAGTCACAAATACTTCATGAGGGCGTTTTCAAAAGCCTTTAAATCCGAACATTGAATCACTTCTTTTGGTAATTTGTTCCATTCGTCAATAGTGCGAACCAGAAAAGAGTATTTCAAGGAATCTGTTCTAAAATCCAGAGGTGTGATATGTTTGGAGTGTTTTGTTCTGCTGCCAAAAGCATTCAGTGGTTTGATGTATCGGTCTAGATTGACCTTACAGCTACCTGTCAGCACATGAAAAAAGAATATCAGTCTGTTAAGCTGCATTTTCTGCTTCACAGTTGTCAGCCCGGCCCTGTTTCTAAGTTCAGACACTGATTGGGTTCTAGAGTACGAGTTGAAAATAAATCTTAGAGCTTTGTTTTGTACCCGTTCACATTTCAATATGTTTTGTTTAGTATACGGCTCCCAAACATGACTAGCGTAAGTCAGCACTGGAAGCACAGCCATCTTGTAAGCAAGTAGTTTTACCTCTACAGTGGCATCATGAAGTTTTCTTCGCAATAACCAGAGCTTCCGCGTGGCCTTATTGCAAACATTGTCAATGTGCGTTGTCCAGTTTAGGTCATGTTTAAGGTGAACTCCTAAGTATTTGACATCGGTTACTTGAGTTAATGCTGTACCATTGATACTGTAAGTGAAGGTTAAAGGGTCTCTTTTGCGTGTCATGCACATAAAAGATGTTTTCGTTGCATTCAGTTCCATTTGCCACTCGTCACACCAGGAACTAATTTTCTCCAAATGGTTGCTAAGTTCTTGCTGGTCAGAAGAGGAATATATTTTTGAATACACAATGGTATCATCTGCATAATGTTTCATCACAACTTGTGGGGAAAAACCTGTGCTCATGTCACTGATATATATTGAAAACAGTAAAGGCCCTATTACGGATCCTTGCGGCACACCTGATCGAACTGATTTTTTAGAACATATATGTCATGCTCGTCGAGGAAATTAGATGCTTATGAACGATATGTTCCAATAATTTGCACGTTGTCGAAGTTAATCAGATAGGGCGATAATTTTCTATACACGTCCTCTCTCCACTTTTATACAATGGCTTAATTCTAGCAGTTTTCCAATCACACGGTAAAACACCTTCTTTCAAAGACCGAGTGAATAGGACGCACAAATACTTAGAACACCACTCTGCATACTGTTTAAGAAAGGCATTCGGAATATCTGGTCCAGGTGATTTCTTAACATCCAGTTTTAACAAGAGATTAAAAACACCCTCTTCAGGAATTAAAACATCAGGCATGGGAGGAACGGACATACTGAAGGGTGGGAGACGCCCGTCATCTTTTGTGAAGACTTTTTTCGCAAAACCCCATGAAACCACGGTTACAGGTGTTAGCACTGCGTCACTGACACTGCGTACAGCGGTACGAGGAGCGAACGCGAGCTGCACCACAAAATGGCCTCTAATTCCAGCATGCGTCTGTTTGGTGACGTTGGTGAATACCCCCTATAGTATCCTGGGCTGAAGCACCGATTGTACGTCCCTCCCCTGGACAAAATGCGCTGACCGTGTTCAGTGAAAGCACTGCTTCTTTTTTTCATCCTCTGGAGCCATTGTGTTCCTTTGCCAGATTTTCGAATGTCTAGGCCAAGGACTCTCAACTCGTCTACCTCTTGTAATGCCCGATTTTCGATTTCCAATATTTCTGTGGAATATATGGGCTTACATTTTCGTAGTAGTCTTGCTCGTATTGGCATAAAAGTATGTGCGGTGTCATGTCTCCTTTACAATATTAGATATTATATGTCATTATTTTTTCGTAAAGCGGATTGTTGATGCTTTCTGTTATAGTATAGTGCAGTACGGCGTAACAGCATTTGGCCATTGCGCTGTTGGCTGGAAAAATAGGCTTAATTTTATTTACAGGTACCGATATCCTCAAAGATTTACGGCTGCCGAATTTTGATTTCCTTCTATTACAAACTGTTTTAAAACAATTCGGGACAAAAACTTCCAAAAAGCAGTATGCTCCAGAACATAGCCTGAGACCGTGTCCACGTGCTACGGTGCCCCATGCGATATGGGCGAAGGAGCCGCAGTTACTATGTGTCTTATAATTTTAATGAGTTCCCAAACCATCGTCTTTGACGTCAATATGGTATTTAAACTCCCAAAAACTATGCGTCCTATGCACTTGTACCATTTGTTTTCGTGGAAATTTGCAAATGGTTTTTATTTCAGGATGATCCACCTGCTATCGTATATTAATTATATGTGTTTTTGTGCGCTGGTATATTGTTCTGTTGCTTTTCAACTGACTGCATTGTTTGCAGTTGTATACGACTATAGCGTATGGAAAGCCTTGAACTGTACGCTATTTCGCGTGGCTCTGTACGGCCTGCTTTTCTTTCTGTTTTGTTATTCCTTTGTGTGGCTTGCCGTGCAGTTCAGTATTTTTTTTTGTTGGGTTATTGGCTTCCTGTGAGTTGCTGCCGCTCAAAACCAATCAGGCTTCAGCAGGCCTGAGTCTTGTACTGTTATTTTAGTGGTTGCAATAAAGTATATTATTATTATTATTATTATTATTATTGTTATTATTATTATTATTATTATTATTATTATTATTATTATTATTATTATTATTATTATTATTATTATTATTATTATTATTATTATTATTATTATTGTTGTTGTTATTATTATTATTATTCACGCTGGTTTAATGCCCTTTCCTGGGAATGAAGGGAAAAGTAGGTTTCGTTGGTCGGCTTCTAATCGTGAAGGACGTTTTCCAACGTTGAGAATTAGCGTCACGCTGAGGAAGGGCCCTAGAGCAGTGAGCTGCCGTCTATAGCATGCGTAACGTCTTTTGCAGGGCTCTGTCGATAAGTCGTCGCCCCCACAACTGACCTTTGCGGTTGGGCATTCTGCCGCATTTAACTCGGCCTTTCCTTTGTTTTCTGCCCCAGCCTTGCTGAAGGCAATGAAAGAGTTCGCAGTGCATAATTTAGGAGCTGCATGCACCAACACGCACTTTCGCTTTTGGTCGCCAGCCACGCGGGGCTCAATCGGGGCAGCTTGACAACCGCGCACTCAAAAACGAGCGCTATTGCAATGCAGCTAGACATGTAGCAATGCATTCAACATCTGCATCCGAGGCGTTCGGCGCCTGCGGTTTTTGGTGCCCACAAAAGTTTACAGAACATCGGAGGGAAGTTAAAAGCACATCGTTTAGTTTTTGGCTGTGTGCCTAGACTGCCAAGAAAATAACCTTTTCTGTAATATCCGAGTTTTCTGGGCGCGTATATTCCTATACGTTGAGGCAATGCGAGGACGGTGCCGTGTTGCTTACTCCTCATCACACAGATGCAGAGGCAACAAGGCTAGAAACAACGACACAACAGTGCTGCTGAAACTGTGTCGACATTGAACGAGCTCGCGCATATTAACTACTGCATTATTCAAGGCAAGCTCAGGAAGTCAAAACAACTTCTCATGGCGTTAGTCAAGCAAGCTGTAAGAGCGTAACGCCCGCATGGCCGAAGATTGCGATAAACGAGGGCCGATATTCTGCAGAGGATCGCCATAACCATTAGCTTGTCAGTGTCACAGAATTCAGTACTAAAGCATGCATCCGACGATATTGTTCACTCTTTATTACCGAGCACTAAAAAAAAGTGAATGCTGCTAAACTTATCAGTGGCTCAAAGTTTGCTCTGGAGCTCTTACTGGGCGCTATTATTTTATTATTGAGAGGCCGAGTGCAAAGACAGAACTGCCGTAAACCATTGCGGACTGCAGGCGGGTCAAAACTACACCAGACGCCGTCATTGTTTCTGGGTCATCGCTAGGCGCGAAGTACAACGACAAAGAAGCCAGTCTCGTCTGGCGATTTCGGTCAGCAAAAGGAACAAAGCCATGGCTCTGAAAGCGATGTACCCCATTAAGGCGGAGCGTGGTTACAACGTAACGCCACAATACGACCGCATTACCGCCATGCGTCGACAAACACATTTAGTGAATGACGCCGTGTTTTTATGAAGTTCAAGCTGCGATCACGCCGCTTTACTTAGGCTAAGGTCAATGGCTCAAACATGCCCCCGTTCTGTGCTCCGTATGAGGGCTTCGAACTGTGCACAAAACAAAAAAAAATATTTTGTACACTCTTTTTCCCTGGAGGTTAATGGCGCTTTGCAAACTTGTGTTAAGGATGGTTCACATGTAAATGACTAAGCAAACAGAGCCATTTAGCGGCGCGTCGCAGCAAAACTTTCCAACTTTGAACCTCGTCGCTCAGGACGCTCGAACCGCTGCTCCGCGGCGGCAGGAATCGCTAGAGTTCTCGCTTGCTTGCAAAACAGGCTTTACTCTGCAAAGCGAAGGCCGCTCAGAAATAAGGTTATCGTGGCGAATCTGGAAATGGAGCGGTATTAGCAAAGGAATAACACTTGCAACCAAGCTGCCGGGCGATTACCTGGTCTGCTCGTAGGCCTTTTTAAAATGTACACACAAAAATTTCGAAGATGCTTAGCTAGACATTGGGGAAGGATTTGTTTCCAGCATAGAGGCGCCATCTGTGATACCTGTGATAATTCGCGGTGCATTCGACACGTCGTTATTGATTGCCGTAGTGCCAATCCCTCTTCTAAAACGTTCTTGCCGTATCTGAGAACAGCGTTCCGTTGAATAGTGGCTCCGGCGGCCCACGCAGGAGACGCATGGCGTTCTCGCAGCGTTTCTTTCTCAGGACGACACCGGTATTAACTGGTCTCAGACTTGCGCCGCATCATGTGGTCCGCACTTTGAAAAAAAAAAAAAAAGATGGCTGCTGCCTCAGAGCAGTAATAATTCGCCTCCCAGCCTGTCGTGAGCAGATGACTGCCCCTACACACTGTATTCCTTATTTCTAGCATCGATGGAGGAGAATTCTAGAGGCCCGTGAGGTGTGCAATGTGAGTGCACGTTAAAACCCGCAGGTTTTTAACGTGCACTGACATCGCCCTCATACCCTGAGTCGCTTTGGGACGTTAAACCCCATAAACCAAACAAAAAAAAATGGAGGTTACACTCAAAGTCTGCGTTATGGGTATTACTCAATAGTGTTAATGAGTTAATACCCATGTATCCGGAATTGGTCATTTTTGAATTTCGTAGATCCCTAGGAGTGTTCATACCACTCCTGGCACAGTGGTGCAGCGGTTAAGCGATGCGCCACTGCTCTGCGATGGCAGATGCTGTCACAGGTGGGGCTCGTGCTATCCGGGTTGCTATTCTCGAGCAACGTCTAGTGGTCAATCATAAATTTAACTGCCACCTGCGGCGGTTGTTAGTTTGCTCACAACACAGTGGGCAGGTTGTGACGACGCCACAGGGTCACGTGACCTAGGTGACACGTGCACCTGGGCAACTTCCAGGGGGATTTTTCACCCATAGGGCCGACGACGACGCCAGATTTTTTGAATAACGGGAGCTTTAAAGCTGTAGCGCTGAAAAGAAAATCACGAGCATGGTACCGACCGGGTCATCGATGACAGGTGCGCACTATGGCATCAGGTTGCGGTTCAAACTACTCTCATGCTGGAGGCCGTGCAGTATTGGAGGCGGGTTTAGCCTGTTTTCTTTGCCTCGGTGTCGCGCTGCGGTTTCAGGGCTTTGTTGTAGAAGCCATTAATAAGCATTCCAGAGGACAGAAACGCGAAATGAAGTATAACAACCGTGTTTGTGACTACTAGGTCGAGCCACCTTAATGAAGAAACTCCAGCGGACATGTGGCAGCCTATGCAATTTTCTTGCACTAATTACGTAAACATCTCGAAGAGCCTACGGGGGCATTAGCCTCCAAGGAAAACGGTTGTGTTCAGCTTCCTTATAAAAAGCTCATCGCAAAGCTGTTATCAAAGAAAACGCATTCTCGTGAGAACTGGGTGCCATTCTTCCTGTGATACCCCGTTTAAATGGCCGCATAATCACCATGCTTTTCTCCAAATTTCTGCACAGTTACTACATCAGAGCCAAATATTAAAAATGCTAATGACAGCCGCCGCCATTGGCAGCTCAGTGACGAATTCCTTAACAAGTGGTCTGACCCCAAACAAACTGAGATTAGAAACATCACGGGCAAGTACAGTGGCCTTAATGATATTTTTTTTAATGCCTTCAGCGGCCACGTTGCTTCACCCGCAGACCTTCATGAGCAGCCATCGTTGCCTAACTTGCTCCGTTATGAGTTTTGGATTGACTTGCGTGCCATATATCCAGATGAAGTACAAAGGGTAATTTTTTCGCTCAAAGCAAAAGGGCCAGGTTTAGATTCGGTCTATCCTTTTAAAATTTACCTTTTAGAAGAAGAGCTATCACCTATTTTTGCATGTATAATGAACAAAATATTTCGTTCGGGCGTGTTTCCTGGCGTTCTAAAGGTTGGCGATATTACTCCTGCCTTTAAGAAAGCTAACAGCGAATTTATCACCAACAACTGTTTAATTTGTATTGTCCCTTTCTTTAGCAAAATGATTGAAAAACTAACCTCTACGAGACTCAAGGCATACCTATCGAAATTCAACGTACTTTCACCTCACCAATTTGGTTTCTGTCCACTGAACTTGCTCTGTTATCTTTTACTGACGAAACCCAGGATGCCATTGACAATAGTCTTCTCGTTGGAGCAGTATTTATCGATCTAAACAAACCTTTCTATACAATTAACCACTGCATGCTTCTGCACATACTAACCTGCTGAAGAATTCGTAGTTCACCTTTACAATTTCTTCAAAGCTATTTCGTTGTGCGGATATTGAGTGGTGCCTAATGAAGTAACTACATTGCTCTTTCTTCAGTGCGTTTGGCTGTTGCTTGCTATCCGGAGTTTAAAAATTTAATCACTGGAATAATGCTGTCATTGTTTGTTGCATTTTATGTCACCTTGTAATGTGCTTATTACTACGAAGCCCCTTCAGCAGTTTTCACTTTGGGATCTCCTAGTGTAACATGTATTGTTTAACGAACGTCGTTGTAGGTTTTTGCGAAGAAAACTTGAAAACTTGAGAGCTGAAAAGCCTGCGTTGCTTGAGTACCTGGCGCATTGAATATGGCGATATCTCGGAAGCCATAGCTCACAAATATTTCTTAATTTTACCCTTTGTTCGAACTTCATAGCCAATGATATGTTTTGTCCACAGAGAACTTCGCAACCTATGCTGCACTTTTACTCATACCCAGCAATTCTGGACATGAGTGTTTTTTAACGGGAAATGGTTTATGAAATGAATTTTTTCATATAATATAAGATTTCACCATAACAATCAATATATCAGCTGATCTCGCGTCGGCAGGTTTGCATTTTTTTGCTATTAACGTTTGTGTTATCGTCCAAAAAAGTTCCCCATTGGTTTTCTATGGCGGTCTTAGCTGTTGAATGCGAGCAAGGGAAAAACTTTAAAGGAAAGATTTTGCTACGCCTGTACACTACAATATTTCAATATTCAAAATTTTTTTTGTCCTTGAAGCGTTTAACAAAAGTGAGCAACTGACTTGGAGGTCAGCAACGTCATAGGTGAACTTGACGTCATGTCACATCAGCCCAAACTGGGTTCTGTATAGGCCGCTTGCATAAATGGGCTAGCATATATGAGGCCCGGGGGCGAATTACCCCCTCGTGATTCCATATCGCTGCTCATAATGAAGCCAGCAAACAAAACCGTCGTAATATTGTTGAAGCTGAAGCGCAGTGCATGGCTCCGACTTTTGTTCTCATAAGCCGCTATGAGGGGCGATTTGCCCTCCCGAAAAACTTTGCGCAAGTTGGCTAGGACGTCCGCTTCATGAGCACGCGGCGTCGAAGAAAGACGGGGATCACAAAGGAATTGACTACGAGAGCACTATTACGGCCTCGCTGCCCTCATTAAACGCTCATTAGAGTGACGTCCCTGTCAGGCGACCGCACAATGTGGGTCACGCCGCTCATCGACAGCCGACGGTCGGCCCGGATATCTGCTGCGTCCGCGCTTCGATCGTCGCTGCTGGCTCCGGTCTGGCTTAATTCCGCTGGCCGGCTCTTCTTGCGGTGCCATCGATGTGGGCTACGTGCTCACTGCCCACCCAGATCGATACATTAAGGCCAAGCTGTCGGTGCGTCTGCGAGTGCGTGCAGGCCCAGTGAGCCGCACCAAATTCGGGTGTAGCTCTGGAAGCTGGCATCAGTGGCAAAGTTAACGAAGCTGACGTGCGAGTGAAAGATGCTAGCAGTTGGCCTATTCACGACAGCCAACGACACGAGAGGAGCCCAATCGTGCGCCGTTCTTCTACAACTGTGCGCAATTACAGAGTGTTCATCCTTTCTGCAGTGACGCACAGTTAGTCAGACGGCAGTGATATAGGTTTCGAGCCGCACCACAGCGTAGTGCGCCATTTGGGCTAACTGTACTCCACAGGTCACAGCCGCGACCCACGGTCTTGAGATCAGCGGCTTTGAGGCAGTGGCGAAGTTTGCTTACCAACCAGGTTGCTGCCGTCCAACTGTTCGAATACGTCATGGCTGCCCTTTGTTTCATGCCTTGTCTTAATGCGACACTGTGATTCAATGTTTACGGTGCGTATTAAGCGCGGCACAAAGCGGCTGCAATTAAGACGGTGAACGAGGCGCCTACAACTTGTATGAAGCTGGCTTGCCGGCCGTGAGCAGCGGTTTACTTTGCGTAGGCCTTAGCTGTATACAGATCGTTCGAGAAAAACAAGTCTTTTTTTAGTTCTTTTCTGCATAGGGAAAATATATATGGGGTGCCCATAACAGTACATTTTGTAAACTCTGTCGTCATCCCGCAGCCATCCAGTTTTTCCATCTGAACTGCAACACGGTGGCAATGGTTCCTAAGGAACAATGGGTAGAAATAATCCAAGTTTAGCTTTCGGCATCCTTATACATATGAGAATGAGTTTTCCCTTTCTACTCTGTTTTTCCTCTCTTTTTCCTGAAAAGACTTCCCATAGACTTTTCCTTTCTTCTCACTAAAGGAAGTTCACTCTGAACTGACTTTGTTTACACTTCTTTTTGACAAAAGGAAGTTCACTCTGAACTGACTTTGTTTACACTTCTTTTTGACAAAAAGAAGTTCACTTTCAACTGACGTCGTCACGTTGGCTCAGTGATTATGGTGCTCGGCTGCAGACCCGAAAATCGGGGGTTCGATCCCGGCCGTAGTGGTCGCATTTCGATGGAGGCGAAATTCTAGAGGCCCTTGTACTGTGCGATATCAGTGCACGTTAAAAAACCACAGGTGGTCAAAATTTCCGGAGCCCTTCACTACGGTGTCCCTCATAGCCTGAGTTGCTTCGGGACGTTAAACCCCCATAAACCAAACCGAACCAAACTTTGAAGCGACTTTGTTTACACTTATTTTCTTTCGACAAAAGGAAGTTCACTTTGAACTGGCTTTGTTTGATACACCTTCTTCTAATAGAGGAAAATTCACCTTGAACTGACTTTGTTCACACCTCCTTCCTTCGCACTAGGAAGTTCACTTTGAACTGACTTTGTTTAGGCGTCTTTTCTTCTGATAAAGGGAAGTGCACTGTGAACTGACTCTTCAGTCTTTGTTTCTTCCGACAATAGGAAGCCCACTTGCAGCTCTGTTTTAATATTATCCGTTCAACCGACAGAAGGAAGCTCAGTTTGACTTTGTTGTGGCCAAGGTGTCGAACCGGAACCGAACCTGAACCCGGAACCGAACCCGTATTTTTGGCCAGAACTGGAACCGAACCAGACCTGTACTTTTCTCGCCATCTTGGAACTGAACCCGAACCTGAACGACTGAAGGGAACCGCTCCGCTTTTTAGACAATATGAGATGTGCTAGCGTGTAGATTTACCCACCGAAAGCTGTCTGCAGTGCATAAATGGCAGCCAGTGTATGCAACAACTAAATTGAAGGAAGTCTAGAAAGAAACTACTGAAACCAGAAACTACTGAAACAGAAACTTGCCGTGAAGCTAAAGTCAGTGAAGTTTCAATATTTTAACATGACGCTCGCCGAATTCATGAGAAGTAATGCCCCACAATTTTGGAATTTTTTAGCTCGAAATAATGAGCAGTTGCGTAAAGTTCGAATTAATAATGACGTTGTGACCGACTGCACAATGATTGCAGAAGGTTTTAACTCGTACTTTCAAAGCGCGTTTCTGACGAAGAGGGCAACCACAGCTAGAATTCGAAGTGAAGATCCTAGTAACGTACCGGATATTTCTGTTAATGGTGTTCTGTCCATGCTGCGTAAACTTGATGATAAGAAATGTTCTGGTCCTGATGGGCTTGCAAATGCTTTTCTTAAACGTTTTGCAACACAATTATCGGAGTTTTTAACAAAGATATTTCAAGTTTCTTTACTTTCTGGTGATGTACCGGAGTACTGGAACCAATCCATAAAACCAATCCATAAAAACCAATCCATAAAAAAGGAGATAAGCTAAGTATTTCTAACTACACACCAATTTCAATTGCTTCTTGTTGTAAGTTAATAAAACACATAGTCTCTGAGTGCCTTAATTCGTGTCTAGCTGAAAATAACATTGTATTCCCTTTGCAACACGGCTTCAGAAAGGGTATGTCCACCGTGACGCAGTTGGTTACGACGCTTAATGAATTCTAAGTTGTTCTTGATAAATCCGGGTAGGTTGATGTTCTTTTTTGACTTCCGCAAGGCTTTTGACAGTTTCTCATAACAAACTCATTTATAAATTAGATAGTATTGGCATCCCTACTTACCTTGTCAACTGGATTCATGAAAATCTTAAAGGGAAACTGCATAGGTTTTAGAAATCAACGAGCTTTAGAGGGTCGAATGTGTGAAACTTGAAGGTAAAGCATGCGAAGTCTTTCTGGGCTAGCACTTCAAACAGTGAAGTAATTGCCGATTAAAATCCGGACGCCCTTCGAGCTTCTCCGCAGCGCACAGCGCCAAGTGGGGGGGGGGGCGCATGATGACGTCATCGAAGGTATCGGTACATTTCCAACGCACAAACGCTTGCTTTGAAGCAAAAAAACCAACGTCACCGAAGGCGAACCCTGCCGAGAGTTGTTTCGCAGCGTCTAACTAGTCAGGGCGGGGTGTGGCTGACGACAGCGGTAATTTGAAATCATACCTTCCGTGACGTCACGCTAAGTTTCCCTGCACTCCTCCATTGCATTAAGGAGAAGCGCAAAATTCGATCGACGATTACGTCACTATTTTAAATGCTAGCGCAAAAACACTTGGCATGCTTTACCTACAGCCTACATAGATTTAAATCCTTGAATATGGCGAAATTCTCAAAAAAGTGCTGCAGCTGCCCTTTAAACACAGGAAACAATAGGTAGACGTTAATGGCTGCAGATCTAACGATCTTCCAGTTACTTCAGGTGTACCCCAAGGCAGCGTCTTGGGGCCACAGCTTTTCCTAATCTATATAAATGATCTGTCGGCTTCCATCCCCGAAAATGTCTCTCTAAAGCTTTTTGCGGACGATTGCATACTTTTTAAGACCATAAATAAACATAATGATCACTACATCTTGCAAAATGCTCTTCTAGCTGTTCATCAGTCGTGCGTAAAATGGGATATGCAATTAAACCTTGATAAAACTGTTCTCTTATGCATTTCGTGAAAAAAACATTTTAGTTCTTTCTCTTACAGCTTGCAAAATCATTTAATCCACGAGGTTACACATTATAAATATTTAGGGGTAACGTTAACGCATGTAACATGGACTTCCCACATTGCAGACCTTTGCTCCTCGTCTTTTTCTAAGCTTTACTACTTATGGAGGAAGCTTAAAGATGCCCCAGGTAATGTTAAACTCCTTCATACTCAACGTTCATTAGGTCCAAATTGGAGTTCGCTTCGGTATTATGGGAACCATTCATAAAGAAAGACATATACAAGATAGAGAAGGTGCAAAGGAAAGCGGTAAGGTTTATTTATAACAAATACAGGAGGTTACACTCACCTACAACACTAATGAAAACCAACCATATTCCATTACTTGAAGTGGGCAGAAAAATTTCCCGTCTATTGTTTATGCGTTACCTTTTAACACATAAATTAAACATACACCGCCCTTCAATTCTCAAACAATTGTCGCGCCGAACACACCGTTCGCGAATTCATTTGCTCGAACCCATTTTTGCAAGAACTGACTCTTTCAAGCACAGTTTTTTTCCACAGACCTTTTCCCGCTGGAACTCTCTTCCCGAGGCCATTTTGTAGTCCTCCAATTTTACTAAAGCTCTTGAGAAGGATTTTCTTGAGTGAATGAGCGTTGTCTTTCGTTATTCTGCTCACTGATTGTAACCCCATGTATTTTCTTTGGTATTTGTCTTTTTAAATGCCTTGTATAGCCCCTCCTGCATGGGCCAACATATTAGCCTGGTGTATTTTGAAATAAAATAAATAAAATAAATAAACCTAAATGATGGTTCTGAAATGTGCTTTCCGCTATTCTAAGGTATCGTTAGCCAGACTGATGTGAAATCGAGTTAATTATTCGAGTCTTTATTAGAGTTGGAGCAGTTAGCAGTGCTCTAACTTATAAAACAACGAGTAAAAGCAGCTTCCCTTTCTTTGTGTCATGCACCATAGATATGTGAAACATAGGCGCAACGCCCCTACCTATCACGTTATGCAACACTTACTTTCAGAAGAACTCGTTGTCTCACACAGCAAGTGCCTAATAAAACCCGCAAGGTGACTCAGCGGCTGAGGCGATCGGCTGCTATTCCTAAGGCTGCGGGTTCGATTCTGGGTGTGGGGGCCGCATTTTTATTGCGGCGAAACGCAAAAACGCGTGTGTGCTCTGCGACGTCAGCGCAAGTTGAACCTCAGCTGGTCTACGTTAAGTTGGAGTCCTCCACTACAGCGTCCCTGATAGCCTCCGTGTCGCTTCGACGTGTATTATTATTATAGTATTATTATTTTCCATTTCAAAATACCATTTCATTGTCTAGCCAGGTACTGCATCTAATTTTTGCGCAATCCTTAGATACCGGGGTTGTCCCCGACGATTGGAAAAAAGCTCAAATTACACCCATATTTAAAGCGGATGACCGCACGTGCCCTAACAACTATCGTCCCATTTCCCTCACTAGTATACCGTCTAAACTACTTGAGCACATTATTTTTTCCAATCTTATGACCCACCTAGAATCAATGAACTTTTTCTATCCGAATCAACACGGCTTCCGCAAGCAGCTGTCATGTGAGACCCAGCTCGCCGAATTCACCCACGACATTCTACAATACTTAGATAACCTTGTCCAGATTGACGCTATCTTTCTCGACTTTTCAAAAGCATTTGATCGTGTTTCCCATAATCTTCTTTTTTTTAAGTTGTCATCGCTCGGCATTCCACAAACTTTGCTCTCCTGGCTAGAGCACTTCCTTAAAGGACGTAAGCAGTTCACCTGTGTTAACAACTGTCGCTCAGCTTTTACCGACGTAACATCCGGCGTACCTCAAGGTGCAGGCTTATCACCTCTTTTATTCCTCATCTACATCAATGACCTACCGATCAACATAAAATCTACGCTACGTCTATTCGCAGATGACTGCGTAATTTACAGCCCCATCCACGGCGCTAGTGCCATTGCCGCTCTTCAACAGGATCTAACCACTATCTCAGCGTGGTGTGACAAATGGCACATGCCTCTTAATCTAAATAAATGCCAATCCATATCATTCTCCCGCAAAAACACAGTTATTGATAGCACTTACAACATAAAATCGGTCGCCGTCACCAGAACATCATCTTATAAATACCTAGGAGTACACATCACATCATCGCTGTCATGGACAACACACATTCAGACCATCTGTTCCAAAGCATCACGCACACTTGGTTTTCTCCGGCGCAATCTAAAATCTGCATCACCTGAAGTAAAAAAGTTGGCATATATAACATTCGTACGTCCTAAATTGGAGTACGCGTCATCTGTCTGGCATCCATCACAATCGTATCTCATCTCAGACCTTGAAGCCATTCAAAATCGCGCCGCCCGTTTCATTACATCGCAGTACTCAAGAAATACCAGCGTGACATTACTAAAACGATCCCTCGGCCTTCAAACACTAGCAACTCGCCGTGTTATTTCCCGTCTATGGCTCTTTCACTCTTTCTTTTATCGCTCACCAAGACATTTGTTGCTGCAGCCACCCCCACGTACGTCATCCCGCCTAAACCACAGTAACCCAATCGCACGCATTAAAACCCGCACCTCCGCAATGAGCAGTTCATTTTTTCCCGACGCCATAGTGCTCTGGAATGGCCTTCCCGACAACATAATAACATGCTCCGATCGCCGCCTTTTCCGCGAGAAACTGGCTAATCACTTCTCATAAACATATCCATACTGCGACACCGAAGTGCCAACTGTTCCTTGTTTTCTTTTTGTATGTTTATTTCTTGCTTTTAGTTTGTATATTATTGTACTCTTTTTGTACCCCGTGTATTTTTCCCCCTTTCTTTTTTTTTGTGTTCTCTGCCACTACCCTCCAACCTGTATGTACGCCCCCCCTTATGTAATGCCTTCGGGCCTTTAAGGGAGAAATAAATGAAATGAAATGAAATGAATGAAAATAAAGGATTGGTACTGTTTTTTTTTCCCACAGTCTGAACTGCTTTTTTTTGCGCACGACCGAAATAAGCCAGGAAAGGCGGGCTTGTGGCAGCAGTAGACACACTTTAGAGAAAAAAATAGCGATTACAGAAAGGGGAAATGCGGTGTGGGCTCAAAGCGACTACACAAAGGGTCATGCTCTTGCTGGGATGTCACAGTGATTACGCCCAAAATAGATGCTACAGCAATGATATGTAATAGCGATTAAATGATTTTCTTTTACGTCGATGAGCTGAACTTTGTCTGCTTGAAAAAACAGATGCAAACGCTAGCGGGCGGCTTCATCATGCTGTTCTCGGACTGCTGGATCTTGAATTCTCTGCAGGGCGGCTTATATCTGCCTCTCGCTGTCGAACATCGGGTTCTTGGTGTCTGAGTCGAAAGGCTTATGCTTGTTGGTGTTCTTCCGTAGAACGATCGGTCGACGGCGTGCGTGGGGCATTCACAGCAATTCGCCTCGTCTGCATCGGCTGCAGGTGGGTGAAGATGCATTTTTACCAGTGAGTGCTCTGACGTGCGTCCACCGGAGCGTGCATTAAGGGGGAGGTCGCACTCGCGCACGCGCGTGCACACCACGGTTCTTTTTTGAACCGAGGCTATACTGAGTTAGCAGTAAAAGAAAATTAACTACCAGACTCTAGCCCCTAGTGGGATTCGAACTACATTCGGATACAACTCAAGAACGAAGCGGCAAGCGCCCCTCAAACGAGCCCCTCCAGCCACTAGCGTCGACCGATTCTCCCCAGTAACCGAGCCCTTTCCTTCTTGACCGAACCCCTTGGACCTGCTAGCGTGAAATCACAGGGGGTCGCAGATGAGTGGGCCACGGCTTAAACGAATTAACCTCGAAGTCATGAACATTGGTCGACGATGTTGGCTGGAGGGCCTCCTTTGAAGTTTACCCTGTATCCGACTTTAGAGGCGGCGCAACAGAGAAGCTTGGTTAACTGATGCCTTAGGCTACTCGGTCATCTCCGAAGCTTCTTTTTATTGTTGTCGCATGGAATATCAGGAACTTCCCTGACCCTCCTCATTCCTTACTTTACTGGGTCTATTTTAGGGATCTTGGCATATGGCTTCACGCAACCATAACTCTCTTACGCCGCTGTCAACATCAAAATTCCGCAAGGCGCACACGTCAAAAATGGTCAACCAATGAGGAGGTTGAACTTGCATAGCATATACCTCCTCTGCTAAAATGCTCTGTTCTCTGAACAGTGACCTCGTTGAGTGCGGTGGTTTATCCATCATGCGGCTTTTCCGCACACTAAGCAGGCCTATCAACGCGACACGTTCACACGTAATTCCGGTGCCTTTCATCAGAGGCAGAAATCTTATTGCGTAAGGCAAGATCTCATATTCGGTTCTAAGAGTCTGCTGAAGTATGTCCCAAAAGAGCATATCTTCAGGATACAAGGCAAAAAATTACGAGGAACTTTAGCGGCTAAAGTGGTGAAAGGCGAAAGCCTGAGTGCTGCATTCTGCTACGCGATTGTTCACTTCACATTTTGTTGGTGTATTAATTAACTGCCAATTAATGACGCTTAAGCTTCGCCTTTAGGAGTGGAACGCGACAGCGTGTTGTAGCGCTGCCAGTGAGTTCACGGAACGCCACCACCCGTTCGGCGCGATGCGCCCTTTGAACGCAACGCTTTTTAAGGAAAGGAAATGGGGCTGTAATTCTCTGTCGTCTCGGTGGACACCTGACCGCACGGTACAGGAAGGGAGGAAGTGTGAGTGAAAGAAGAAAGAGGGGCCGTAGTGAAGAAAATGAAAATTGTATTTGAGGAAAGGAAATTACGCATTAACTGCCTCACATATCTCAGTAGACACTAGTCGAAAATTGTATTTGAGGAAAGGAAGTTGCGCATTAACTGTCTCACATATTTCGGTGGACACCCGTCAAAATTCGCGCGGGTTGACGTCACGACAATTTGGACCAATCTGAAACGCGAAAAAATACGCCTTGCTCGTCGGTAAATTGGTTTTTGAAGAAAGGAAATGTATCTATCTCTCATATCTCGGTGGACACCTAAACCTCGCCGTAACGGGAAGGGAGGAAGATGGGAGTGAACGAAGACACCGTATTCACTAGACGCACCTTTGTTCATTCCAAACCATCGAGCTGGCATGGCGGAGTGGTAGCGTGCGCGACTCGCACTCCGGAGACCAGGATTCGATTCCCAAGCTCGGCCAATTTGTTACCAGGTTTTATTTATTTATCTGGTCTGACTAGAAGAGTTAATTCGACTAATTGGTTAAGTAAGCAGTTAACTAAACTCAGTCAAACTTACTTGGAGCATCACTATACGATCCCTTTAATTGGTTGCATTGGTTACTAGCCAAAGTACAATTGGCCCCGTTTGAAATTCGCGCACTGTGACGTCACGACCATTTCGACCAACTGAAAAGCGTGACATTTCTGTCGACAGCTCCTGCTTACAACGATGAGACATTAAAGGCTTTCCCCTTATTATTCTCACTGTTCAATATTTTCTCGTCGCACGCATAGGTAGCAATTCACTGATCATGGCGCTAGCCGCCGAGCTGAGTGGTTATGGTGCTCAACTTCTACCCCGAAGCACGCGGGTTCGATCCCGGCTGCGGCGGCCGCATTTCGTGGATGCAAACTGCTAGAGGCCCGTGTACTGTGCGATGTAAGTGCACAGTAAAGTTTCACAAGTTCTTTATCTTCCTTCTTCGCACCAGTGGTGCCCCGCCAGAGACGGTTTGTTTAACTTGAAGACTGAAGCTTTTCTTCGCACCAAGGGTGCCCCGTCAGAGACGGTCTCAAGATGAGTTTCGATGCAGGGATAAAGGGAATGACTGAAGTTTATGTACAGATATTTACATCACATACAAATTTAGGCACTGGAGACGTATTAAGTAGCAAAAGGGCAAACTACAAAAAGGCGGAACTGGCTAACATTAGGGGAGGCCCCTACTCGGCATAGCCGAAGATGCATAGCACCTGACCTTAGCCCAGAACCCTTTTTCCGGCTCCGGGGCCCGGTTTTAAAGCCCTAAAGGCCCGACCCACATTTGGCAGTTTTCAATCATGTTGCACTCTTAACAAGATTGGCTCTTCACCCTTACAAAAATGGATATCAACTTTCTTTAGAATTTGTATTAACATTCTATTGACTCTAGTAACCTTGTAGTAACTTTTACATTCTATCAACAATTGTTCATACAACGTTGGTAGAAGTTACTTCTTTGTATGTACTCCTGTCAATAGAAAGTTACTAGAAAATAATTTTTACATTCTATGCACCTTTGTCAATACAAAGTTGGTAGACTGTTACTTCTTTGTATTTACTCCTGTCAATAGAAAGTTACTAGAAAATCTGGGTGCAGTTTGACACGTTGAGAGAAGTAAATGAACAAACTGCATGGTGTTCCAGGTGATTAACACTATCTTGTTCGCATAATCGTGACGACATCTTACCTGATTGCATGGTGGAATCTGTTGCAGCTAGTCAACAATTTCACTATATCGAAAAGCGACCAACATTATTCGCAGCAAATGCGTTTGGAATGTAATCAGGATATGGGAAAACGTTTTAAAACAGAAGATATATTCCATTTTAATACTTTATGTACTTTACAGACTGCTGTGAGCAGAAATACTCTAGAAAGTGACAAAACATTTTTGGTCATGCGAATAGATGCCTCAAATCATATAGGCGAACACTTCAAAGCTATTAAAACAACCTTGAACACGAAACAAACATTACGCTCACATTCCCTTAGCCGAGCATATTCTATTAACATTCGTTGATAGGAAGTTCATACAATTTCCTTACTGCTTTCTATGTACTGCTGTCAGTAGAAACATACTAGACACTGACAGAACGTTTTATAATGAGAATAAATGCCTAAATTAATTAAGTACTCTAGCCTAACATGTCAATGCAACTAAAGCAACCTTGAACACGAAACAAACATTTGCAGTCATATTTTCTTAGGGCATATTTTATCAACATTTGTTGATAGAAAGTTCATACAATTTTCTTACTGCTTATATACTGCTGTCAATAGAAATATACTACGAACCGAGAAAGCATTTTGCTGATGCGAATAAACAAATAAAAGCCTAAAATAGTCAAGTACTGTAGCCGACAACTTCAAAGCGGCAACTTAACTAACCTTGAAGACGAAACAGAAATTTGCAAATCACATTCCCATAGCCGAGCATGCT
The DNA here is from genome assembly GCF_055824585.1 of Amblyomma mixtum. NCBI lineage: Eukaryota > Metazoa > Arthropoda > Arachnida > Ixodida > Ixodidae > Amblyomma > Amblyomma mixtum. Next base: position 24,381,783 of record NC_143014.1, read on the forward strand.
GTGGTTTTTTAGAAATTTCAGCTCAATTTTCTCAATACTAGCTTTACTGCTTTCGCATTTTCGAGTGCGGGGAAAAGGGCAAAGTTCATAACAGAACATTTATCCCGAAATTCAGAAACGTGCCTTGAATTGAATACATTTAGTGACAATTTTTGATTGTATGAAGTGTACGAAAAAAGTTACCAGCAAACGAAATAATTTTGGTACAAAGTGAATGAATTCATAGAATACTCAAGTATTATTGCCTCGCACTTCAAGGAAATTACAAGAACTTTAAGAAAAAAGTAGGAGTTAGTGACATATTGTGTTACATAAGCGCGATGATGACTTCGTTACAGCGAATCAGTTTCGCTGATGGCTCATTCTACACGAAAACAAAGCTTTCTGCTGCGTATTCGGCCTTAAATTCTGTACTCAGGCAATCAACAAACAGATTTAACATTTTAGAACTAACAAAGAATTTCAGCAGAGCTGTACAACAACTCTACCAATTCGAAACACGTTGGTGTTGCTATTGTTGTAATTCTTGATAGGTCATATTTTAACGTGCAGTTGAACAGTGATGTACCGTACGACGGTGCTCAAACACACTAGCGTTAAGAGCGTTTCACTCTGAGGTTTCAGAGGGATTATTGTTGCGAGCTACAAAAAAATTCAAGTTTAGCATTGCACCGATGTGTTTCCGCACTCATTGAATGACACGTTCTCGCTAGCTCAAAAGGCGCCCAAATTATATAACCAGCTTCCTGAACCTCCACCGCAAGCACACTTTCCCTGCACAGTGCCCGCCATGCAAAAGTGCCCGGTACACTTTATGCCACTCCACGTGGGAGCGCCCAATTTAAACCCTCGCACTACCCTCCTACTCGAGCGACCAGCAATGGCTGATCGCACGGGACTGAAAACACCGCGCGAAAAGGGCCGCACCGCTTAGCGCTCTGAGTAAATTCTGTGTAACGTGTGCAGGCTTACAGCTTCGAGAACTCAAGTTGCTTCGTTCCTCAGCGACTGTACATGCGAAATTTCAGGCAAGGCAATATTAATTTTTATTCATGTTTGGCGGCCGATACTATAAAGAGAAGTATAGAGAAACAAAACAGGTAACAGCGGCCCGCTGTACTCAACTGCGGTAACAAGGGCTTTGCATGAGGAAGGTGCACAGCAATTGGAGCACTATAAGCCCTCATTCTTGACTTGTTACATTTTTCACTAGTACTGAGCCACATAGGAGCTTCCAGTATGGAAAAAGCTAGGGTGAGAGCAGCCCCCCTTTGAGCACCGCTACAGCACAGGCGCAGTGCCTCTTCCGCATCTTCACTTGCATCTCCTTCAACGCAAACACGGTACGAAGCTGTGGCGAGGGAAAACGTGGTGATAGCTGTATTTTCTATCTTCCCGTAATGCAATGACTAAGGAATCCTTGAATAAAGTGTTGGGTTTTAACGTAGTCATACGGAGTAGACGCACGAAAGCATGCGTTCATTCTTCGCCTTTTCTTACTGCCATCAGCGGACGTGAGGCCGAGCCGAGGACCGCGTAAGGCAGACGCAAAAATCAATCAAGGAAGCACACAAAAAGACTACGGTAGCGCGACTGTCGGCGGGGCTCGCTCGAGCAAAGAGCGTGCAAGGTGTCCAATGACGTGATATAAACACACACAAAACAGAGGCGATGCTGCAGCGCGGCCTTGAAAGTTTCGCGCGTCACGCTAGAGCGGCGTGCGAACGCTCGTGTTCCCTAGGTACACACACGTACACTAAATCGCATGAGCCAAGCTGTGTAGAGTACGCTAAGCCACACAATATGCGAAAATAAAAACCGAAACCAGTAGCGTTTGGGAACATCATCATCATTCCTTATTCTGCGACGCAGTTACGGGGAGCCTTAGAACTATAGGCAGACAGTGCAGCCGTGCAGCGGCTGCGGCTTTCCTGGCCCCAGATGCGTCGCCTGTAGCTTCCCGGCATGCTGCCGCTTTTCCAAGCTTTCGTTCGCAGCGCCGCCAGAAACAGATGGTTGTGAGTAGTCGCATTTTTTCACCTCAATCATTCCAATTTGCTGACTTTGTAATTGAAACAAAATATTTTGTCGTTTAATGCAACAAGTTTGTGGCAAAAAGGGCTTTATAAATTCTTTTTTTAACGCGTGTAAAGTTAGGCGACATTAGCGCCGTCTTTCCGTTCGCTGGCGGCGGATTGCGAGTCTCATGTTGGCCGCGCGCTACACTACCTTTTTTAGGACGCTGAAACGACTCTTTGTTGACGGGGTGCGACGGTTGTGAAGGGGTGCGTTTCTTCAGTTTGTTTGTGTTAAATGTGCGGCCTCGTTAGTGTTGTGGTAGTGTGACTAAACTCGGAAGGTGACAGGTGGCTCCAGTGCTGCGGAAGACGTTCTTACGCGCACGCAGTGCTCGAAAACTGCTCTGACGTACTGCACGCAACCACGCCGAGAGCGGCCGGCGCCCGATGCCCGATAGAAGAAACGGCTTGCCGTGAACGTTGACAAATGTAAGTACAGAACTAGAAAGTGACTTCTGCGATGTGTCGGGGGTATGATTGAGGGCTGCGAATGCATTTGGGTTGGTATTCACGTCTTGTTCGCAGTGAGGTGCAAAATGCGGGCACCCCGCGATCCTTTGCAGAGAGAAGGTGTTCTGACACGCTCGCTTGCCAACTATGCAACTTTTAACCCGCCGCCTCACGCTCTTTGCGTCAGCTCCTCGGCGCAGGAGTTATGTGATAGAATTTGGTTGCACGCCGAGAACTATGGGGTGCTGCTTGATTCGTTATTCCGACTGAACAGGAGCAGCGTGTGAAAAGGAGACCATAAGAACGAAAAGTGCTTGTAGCGGCGTGCGTCTTTTGATTCTGCTGCCTGAGTGTTTACTGGATAAGGAGCATTGCCCGTTCTACGTCGCAGTCACATCAAGTGCTGTGTTTCTTGATAGTTCTGGTCAACGAAACGACGATTAAAAATAGCAGAACCATTCCATTGCAGCGCAGCTGAGGTAATCGCACAATGGAAGGTTTGTTGTCATTTTATTTTTTTACGTTCACTACATTTATGTCATTCCCCCATTTTCAGTCTGAAGCGATAAAAGTATAACGTGATTCGCGAATAATAGTTTTAAGAAAAGTATGACAAGCTTTGTAAACCATTTTTTTGCTAACTATTGGAGGCATAGTTAATTAATCATTAGCCTCCACTCACGAACACATTGGACTGAACAGCTAGAGGTTGTAATGGGATGTGGCTTCTGTGATGATGTTTATGAAAGCATGGCTCTAATGCAGCCTTTCTTCAAATGCACCCGCAGTCAAGCCCTGTACAGCTGCTCCACCGGTATCATCACGCTACTTTTGCACCAGCTTTCATCTGTCATCGAGCCAATGCTACCTCAACCAGAGGCAAATGACATCAAGACCTGCTGGTTCAGCCTATCAGCCATTGACACTGGATATCAAGCATGTGCCACTTGTAAAAGGATAGGTAGACAAGTGGATATATTTTCCTTGTCTTTTTTAGCCTGCCAAAAATCTTCTGGTCCAGGCGCCCTCTCTCTTTCGTTTTTTTTCTTTTAAAAGAGGACCAAGAGAAAGGGAAAAGATATTGCGGGCATCATGATAGCACTCCCCTAGTGAAGTGCATTGTGTTATAGTGTGAAATGCTTTTTATAGTTTTTTCCCTCATGCCTCTCGTGCTTGGAAATCTTAGACCACAGTATAGACCAAATTAAAACAATTATCTGCTTCATGACCTTTATACAGCAGTCTAAAAGCAGCAAATAAATTTTATAGGTTTACTTCAGCAGTACCTACCTCTTACAAGGTATGGCATGTTTGAAGTGAACCAGTGGTGTGATAGGCATGGCCTAACGGGCAATGCATAATTGAATATTGGCGTTCAAGTGGAGCACTCTGCTTTAGAAGCATAGGTGTTGCTAGCATCAATAATTGATACCTTACCAGGTTATCCTTGCATTACGTGAAACCCTGTAATGCTTATATTTTAGCTGCACAGAAGAAAGGCATTTATTCGATATGTCATAAGCATTGCTGAGGTTTTCTTTCACACTCCCTTTGTCACAACTGACTGCACTGTACAGTTGAAATGCATTTGGAATTGAGTATTGGTGCATTGTTATTTTTATTCATGCCGACGTTCAGTTACTGATTGCATTACACTAGCTGAGCCTAAGTCAAATATTGCTGTGACCTTAACAAGACCCCTGGCTTTACTTGAACCGATGCATTTGATGTTGCCTTTCTCTCGTGCCATCAAGGTTTGTAATAAGCTGTGTAAATAACTTAATTCACTTTCTCGAGATATTTATTGCTGCAATTAGTGACAGGTAATTTCCTAAAGAACAACCTAAGTACACATTTTTATCTTCTTTGGAACACTTGTTTGCTTGTTTCCCTTGTATTCTTAACTTAAACAGATATGAGCAGGCCTCAGCACTGGAGGGATGTGCTGCGGGACAAATAAAAAACTACCAGTCCAGCTGCTCCCTTAGGGGCACGTTTCTGAGGCTTTTATCGCTTGTAGTTCTATGCAGCTTTACTTACAAGTATTGTATCTGACGCAGTATGTGCCTTAATATTTTGATTCATTTGCTTTAGAGTGTGCCACTCTTGCCCTGACGAACTTGCTCACCTTTGTACTCTTTGTTCATACATTTTCCCCTAACACCTGGTATAGCTCCAAATGATACATTATCTACAGCAACATGTGCATTATATTGCAATGTCTTTGTGCCATCACTTTTGAAAACAAAAGCTGCCTGAATTTTTGTGCAGACAAATCAGAAACACAAAATAATTTTCATATTTGATGGCCTGCATGTTATATGACTGGAATGGCTTTGTGGTAGCCTAATTAGGTGTAACACATTAATGTCGGTTCCTGTGAATATCATTCAATCTTCGAATGTGGGGGCAGAATTGAACACAACAGCATGTTATAGCTTTTTCTTGTTCAAGGACGCATTACATTTAGTTCTAGTCTTGTGACTGCTGCTTATGCTATTACTCAGCAGCCTTACCAAACTCACTCGGAGTGCTGCATTTTAGTGCACATTTAACTGATTGTTGCTTCTCCGTGTTTGATTCTATTAGAAGTTACTATAACTGTATACTTTGAATGTTTTCTTGTGCAGTTCTCTTGCTGCTGCATTCTGCCATGGAGGAGGCTACCTGTTCGTGCACACGTCTCATCACTAGGACGCTACCTCTTCCGCTGGTGATGCAGACAAGTAACGACAGGGTTAATTGGAGAGGCATGGGAGAGGCATTTGCCCTGCAGTGGGCATAGTCAGGCTGATGTTGATGATGAACAACAAGCAGGCTGCCTGATATTGAGGACAAGTGTCAGAATAGTGCACCAACAAAGTCGCTTAAGCATTTCCGTGCTGATGCTGTTTTATTAAAATCAGCTCATTGCTTGATATCTACATCCATGGGGACATTTAGCATATGTTTGGCATCTGTTTGACTTTTAATTCACTAGTGTTTGCAGCCTTTAATGTTGGTCTTAAGACAGTGTAAGCATTGTTTCACTGTGTGGGATTTTTTAGCTGTTTTGGAGAGGTATGTGTGTATGCATGCAGTTTTTTTCCACGGGTTTGTTATGTGGCTCATGGAACCTTCATGTTACCGAAGAAATTATTTCATTTCTGTGTTGTACAGGAAAGTGAGCAGTATTTATATGCACCAGGTGTTTCAGGGAAGAATAAGTAGTTTTCAAAAATATGGCTTTTGCTGCATAATATTACCAGTGTTAGCAGACACCAAAAAGCTGGTGAGGTGTATTTAGTAAGCTGGTTAACTAATTTCTGATAATTAACTTTTTAACTAACACAGGTTTGCAACTGGTTGCAGTTAGAGACTTTTAGCCAGTTGTTCGTAGTAGCCATATCAGTTTTTGGAATGTACAAAACATGATTACTTTCGCCGCTGTGGCTCGACAAAATTTGGCTGCATCGTGCGAAAATACATGCGCTTTTGAAAGCACACAGGGAAAGAAACCCCTCCAGTGCATGTAACTGCTACAAATCTCTAATAGCAACTAGACTCCTAACTCTGATAGTGAAGGAATCATATTCTTAGCGGTAAGAAACAGACACAACACCAAGATACACACACACACACACACACACAGGACACCCGCTAGACTTCAACTATCTTTACTGGACACTTGTACGACATAAATATGTATCACTGAGCACACGCAGGTGCCTCGTCTTCCGCAACAGGTCTAACTGCGCCCTCCCCTCTCCTGCAAGGCATACGGTTGCGCCGATAAACAATCTCTTTTTCTGCCAACGCCAGGGAGGGAGTGCTTACACACGTCACCCGCCTCTTGAATACGAAAGACTTCGATAATTTCTCTTTCTTTTTTCTCGGCTCCCAGGCCTTTCGTATTCAAGAGGCGGGTGACATGTGCGTAAGCACTCCCTCCCTGGCATTGGCAGAAAAAGTGATTGTTTATCGGCGCAACCGTATGCCTTGGAGGAGAGGGGAGGGCGTAGTTAGACCTGTTGCCGATGACGAGGCACCTGCGTGTGCTCAGTGATATATATTTATGTCATAAAAGTGTCCAGTAATGATAGTTGAAGTCTAGTGGGTGTCCTGTGTGTGTGTGTCTTGGTGTTGTGTGTGTTCTTACCACTAAGAATATGATTCCTTCAAGCCGTTACCAACTAGCCCAACTTAGTGTTTTAACAAAGTTTCTGATAGTGAAAAGGTTCATTAATAAAAATTAGCTAACCAGCTTACTACGTAAGACTTCACGTTTTCTGGTGCCTGCCAACACTGGTAATACTATGCTGAAAAAGCCATACATTCATCTCAAAATACCTGTTTTTTGAAAATTACTTAGTCTTCCCTGAAACACCTCGGATATATGTAAGAAAAACCTAACGGGATTTAATTGACGACGTTTTCGTTGGAGGGCCAGCCGTTTTCAAGTGTACTACAGCATTTGAAGCACACAGCATTTGTTTCGAATGCTATACTATACTCGAAAAAGGCTGGTCCTCCAGCCGAAACATCGTGAGTTAAAACCTGTTATGTTTTTCAATTTCTGTGTGTCAGTCATTGTCACTAAGAGGGAACTGAGGGGAAGTGTGCCGAAGGCAATATTCTGTTCCTCTATTGTTCTCCATAAAATATTTTGATGCATCATGCATGTGTTGTAGCGCGTATGTACTACACTTGTGCACAATAAATGTAATAATTTGCATTTTGCTTCTATTATTCTTTAAGCACTCCAGGATAGTGTTCACAAAATGATTTTGAAGTGATAAAACTATGTTGGTAAAAGTGTTGTACTCTGTAGTTAACACACACTTTTCCAAAAGTTGATGTAGGAATTATACTTTCTTCGTACTTGAGTCTTTTGAATGACGGTGGCCAATTGTCGGAAGACTGTTGATAGGGTGTTGGTAGACATTGTCGGTATGTGGTTGATAAGAAGTGTAAAGACTTTCTATGTACTTGAGTCTTTTGGATAACGGTGGCCAATTGTCGGAAGACCGTTAATAGGGTGTTGGTAGACATTGTCGGTATGTGGTTGATAAGAAGTGTAAAGACTTTCTATGTACTTGAGTCTTTTGGATAACGGTGGCCAATTGTCGGAAGACCGTTAATAGGGTGTTGGTAGACATTGTCGGTAAGGGGTCAGTAGGAAGTGTATAGAAACTCGATAAGGGGATGATAGGAAGTATAAAGACTTTCTATGTACTTGAGTCTTTTGCATATCGGTGGCCAATTGTCGGAAGACGGTTGATAGGTTGTTACTACAATGTACAAAGGCGTTTAAAAGACTTTCTATTCAATGTTGATAGGTTCTATTAACAATTGTCGGAAGACTTTCTAAAGAATGTTACTAAAAATTTTTGTAAGGGCAAGGGCATGGCCAGCCCTCCGGCTTCTGTAAGGTAAACCACCCTCTCCATATAAAATAAAAGCAAAAACAAGCACAAACGCACAGTCGTGCCAGCTAGTGCCAGCATGTGCGGGGTAGAACATTCTATCCCTCCAAAATAAAAGTAAAAACAAACACAAAACACACTCGTGCGAGCACGTGCGAACGGTTTCCCCAATGACCCCCCGACCTTGGCGTCGTCTCGGAATTGGGGATTATCGGGCTTAAGCGGGCAGTTACCGCTCCACTGCGAGCTCGGACCTGCGTTCCAAGGCGACTTAGCCTTCCCAAGGCTGTTTAGTCGGCGCCCCACCGGCACCCGGTCAGCAGTGTCACCCAACCCAGGTCTTCGCTGCTCCCGGCTAGCCGCGCTGTCGCCGGCTATTCCTCATCTCTACTGCCCCCCTCGTTAACGGAGCCCTGACGCCGTTCCGTCCGGCAGTGCTTAATCCTCAGGAATTCTACAGATTTTTCGAACGAGACATTCGTCGCGAGGTTGTGTCTCGGCTGGTGTCCGTTGAGACGAGGGGATTAAGACAGGGGGGGGGGGGGGGGGGGGGCCTCGTGTGGCGGCTCTTTAGCCCCAAGATGCCACCGCTATTTTGCCTAGCCGACGCTAAACAGCCCCAAAGGGCGATGGACGCCCGAGCGGCCCGGCGCCTGCGCGCGCGCATCGTTCCACGAAAGGTGACACAAAAGGTCGAGCGCACCCCTCCGTCCCCTCCCGCGGGTGGGGGCGGGTGTCCATTGAAGATGGCAGCGGCGGGGTACTGAGAAAGAATTAGCGGTAGTAATGACCCCGCACGCACTACCGATCCCTTACACGCCCTTTCCAAGATTCTAAAAAGGGCTCAAATGGCACTTTTAGAATTATAACAAAAGGGATCGGTGCCTGTCACGAAACTACCCTGCGGGTGACATAACATATACAAAACGTACACATTCAAATGGGCGTTTCACACATTTAAATCCAGCGCGTTGCCGAAGTCCAAGCTGTCGCGCTGGGACCAGTTGCATCAACAAAACTAAAAGCAAAATAATGCACACGGGCACCAACACAACATTAGCAAATTGCACAAATACACACAGTGGCATGCTTACCGTGCGCAGTAAAACGCAGTCCAAGTTGATAGGCTGTACCCAGTTCATCTGCATGCACACCGTCGTCCTGCTCGCGAACGAGCACACATACACACAGACACTCGCAACTGGAGCACTCAGTAGCACTGATATGGGGTCCGTAAGCGGCCACGTGAGCCTCCTTAGTCGCACCGAGTGTCCCTGTGTGCGTTCGAGCCACTATGCGTTAATCAACCCGATTAACGTCTGACGGTCACTCAGCTCACTAGGCTGATGACACCACGGGGCGAGAACTCAGAAGCTGGTGCCCTCCAGGATCAAACACGTCCCGGTCTTCGATGGGTTCAAACCCCTGACCACACGACGCACCTGAGGGCCCGCTCTCTCTGGCGCGCCGGTACGAACCGCGTGCTGCGTAAGGAGCATAGGCTTTGCCCCGTCTAACCATACCAATGCGGCCGGTCTCGCTACACTTGATTTGGCAACCTGCAGCACGGAACGTAATGTTCCACGTACCGACTTTCAACTTGAAAGCCACGCACCTGCCTTCTGGTACTTCGCCTCGCTTGGAGCCATTTGCCCCGTCCCTGCACGAGCCGACATTGAAATTGCCGCTCCCTGCTTTATAGGCGCTTGCCGGCTCTGTAGCTTCGTCTAACTCGCCAATCTGACGTCTGTCATCGCTGGCCATTTCATGATGAACGAACTGCTCTGTTTCGCAGCTTTCTTGAGACCGCGTTTTTGGAATTGCCAGACTCAATTCCAACATTCCTGGACTCGCCTTGTCGCTCCTGATCTCATCTGGAGTAGAGCTAACCTGGGCGGCTGGATCACCGCAGTGCGAGATCACCGCCTCCAATACCGTGGCGCTCCGTTCCCTCAGGATGCATTCTTTGCCTGAGATTACACTTTCTCGACAAGCTGACTCAGTTTTCACTTCTGCCTGGCAGTTTTTCTTTCGTTCTTCTGATATGTCGGAGGTCACAACCTCCGCCATCGAGCCTGAGGGAATTTGATCGCGGTCCTGTTTGTTGTCGGACAATTTGGTCTCGATTGCCTCCAGATCATCACAATTTGGCTGCTCATTTCCGTTGCTAGCCGCGCGCAGTGGCGGAAAAGCTGTAATATTTTCGCGCCCTTCAGGAATCTTGTTCTCACTTCCTGCGCCCTATGCCCTTTCTTAACAAAGAGGCGTCCGCGCATACCGGCTGCATGTTTACAGCCACCTGGCTGCTGCTTCCTTCACCTGTGCTTGTCAAGCGCAAGCTTTTGCCTTCCAGCCCAGGCTGTCTGGACTCGGAGCAGTTCCCCCTGGCTAGTGGACTAGCTCTCCTAACCTCCTTGAGCTCAGCTATCTCGAGCTCTACCTGCTGGCGCCTTGCTTCTACCGCCTTCAAGACGTACTTAGCATCCTGAGGTTTTTCCTCGCGAAGCGGCGCCTTTCGGCCGTTTACTTTTGCCAGTTGAGCCTGGAGATCCGCTAAGCGCGCCTTCGCTAACTCCACTTGGTACCTCACATCGAGTGTGGGCCGGCATGGATAACCCTCCATACCGCCGTCTGTACCCCACAACTGTCCTACCGGCTCGGACACATGAACAGGGACGTGAACAGATATTAGTGTGGGCTTAAAAAAATAAATAAGAAAAAAAGTGCCCTGCCCGCACCGTCTTTCGACACAACGGGCTAGGGACGTGAACAATGCGACCAAGGAAACTCACGGTTTCGATGCGTCGATCCGCATTGGCAGCTTTCTGGTGTCGGAGTCCACCGCCACTTTCACCGCGCGCTGCGATGAGCTGTCGCACGCCGCTGTTCCTGTGCCCGCTGCTGTTGCCTTGCTTCGACCCGCAGGTGACCGTCGAGTTTCCGACTCGACGCGCTGCTTCTCCTGGTTGCCGTCTCTCCGCAGGTCCTTTCTCGAAAGCTGACCTGTTGCCTGGTCGTCGCCTTTTTCCCTGCCTTCAGTCTTCTTCCTGCGCCGTCTTCCGATGGCCGCAGGATCCTGTCGACTGCGCCAGTAAATGTTCACAAGTTCTTTATCTTCCTTTCTTGCACCAGAGGTGCCCCGCCGGAGACGGTTTGTTTAACTGGAAGACTGAAGCTTTTCTTCGCACCAAGGGTGCCCCATCAGAGACGGTCTCAAGATGAGTTTCGATGCAGGGATAAAGGGAATGACTGAAGTTTATGTACAGATATTTACATCACATACAAATTTAGGCACTGGAGACGTATTAAGCAGCAAAAGGGCAAACTACAAAAAGGCGGAACTGGCTAACATTAGGGGAGGCCCCTACTCGGCATAGCCGAAGATGCATAGCACCTGACCTTAGCCCAGAACCCTTTTTCCGGCTCCGGGGCCCGGTTTTAAAGCCCTAAAGGCCCGACCCACATTTGGCAGCTTTCAATCATGTTGCACTCTTAACAAGATTGGCTCTTCAAGGGCATGGCCAGCCCTCCGGCTTCTGTAAGGTAAACCACCCTCTCCATATAAAATAAAAGCAAAACCAAGCACAAACGCACAGTCGTGCCAGCTAGTGCCAGCATGTGCGGGGTAGAACATTCTATCCCTCCAAAATAAAAGTAAAAACAAATACAAAACACACTCGTGCGACCACGTGCCAACGGTTTCCCCAATGACCCACCGACCTTGGCGTCGTCTCGGAATTGGGGATTATCGGGCTTAAGCGGGCAGTTACCGCTCCACTGCGAGCTCGGACCTGCGTTCCAAGGCAACATAGCCTTCCCAAGGCTGTTTAGTCGGCGCCCCACCGGCACCCGGTCAGCAGTGTCACCCAACCCAGGTCTTCGCTGCTCCCGGCTAGCCGCGCTGCCGCCGGCTATTCCTCATCTCTACTACCCCCCTCGTCAACGGAGCCCTGACGCCGTTCCGTCCGGCAGTGCTTAATCCTCAGGAATTCTGCAGACTTTTCGAAGGAGACGTTCGTCGCGAGCTTGTGTCTCGGCTGGTGTCCGTTCAGACGAGGGGATTAAGACAAGGGGGGGTGTCGTCGTGTGGCGGCTCTTTAGCCCCAAGCTGCCACCGCTCTTTTCCCTAGCCGACGCTAATCAGCCCCAAAGGGCGATGGACGCCCGAGCGGCCCGGCGCCTGCGCGCGCGCGTGCGTGCGCATCGTTTCACGAAAGGTGACACAAAAGGTCGAGCGCACCCCTCCGTCCCCTCCCGCCGGTGGGGGCGGGGGTCCATTGAAGATGGCAGCGGCGGGGTACTGAGAAAGAATTAGCGGTAGTAATGACCCCGCACGCACTACCGATCCCTTACGTGCACGCTGAAGAGAAACTCCCCGGATACCTCCACTACGGCGTACCTCATAGCCTGCGTCGCTGTAAGACGTTGAACTCCATGAAACCAAACCGTGATCATAGCACAAACGCACCCTCGGAGCGAAGGCACATCTTAACGCGTAAGGTCCATATTTGAAGTCAAAAAAGTTTTTGCGACCTAATGAGTCTACATTTGCTGAACTAAGAGGAACGGCTGATTGGGTGAGTTGATTTTGCATAGTTATAAAACAGCGCTGAGGACACAGGACAGAGACGAAGAAAAGGACACACACGGCTTTGACTTTCAAATGGGCTTATTGGAAAAATGATACTTGCTTTCCAAGCAAAACATCAAGCTTGCGCGCAGGCGCATTGTCGAACAAATATATGCACTCGTCACATCTAAAAATCCAACTATATTTAAAACACTGGTGTAAAGAAAGGCTAAGTAAATGTGCAGGCACAGGATAGAGGAAGTAATGACCGATCAGAGCCTTTGTCATCTGCCTTCTGGAGAGGCCGTACAGGTGCTTATTTATTTATTTAATTGATGCATATACCTGTGCGGCCCATGGGACATTATTGTAGGGGGATTGCAATCATTGTGTGCCATGCGTAAAAAAAGAAAAGTCAAGGACAAAAGAGAAGACCAAACACTAACAGAAAAAAATTATCCAAATAATATGCAATGAAACTCGCAGAAAAAAGACACCTAGCAAGGGCGAGGGGAACATGATGGTTGGAAAAATGATCACTGTTTCGGCCAAGCGATTCCATTCAGTTATTGTGAAAGGAAAGAGTGGGTGAGCAAACACAGTAGCATGTCATGCAATCTCTCGAACTAATTTCGAGGGATCAGTACTAGTGGAAATATAGTGCGGAGGTGGCAGGTAAATACTTTTCTCAATAGCAGTGTCACCATTAATACACTATGGAAAAATTTCAACGCCAAGAATTTTCTCCTTTGGTGCAAGGGTTGCCACTAAAGCGCGGTTTCAATGTTTGTTTTGTTGGAGCCAAATTTATATTTGTTTGTGACGAAACGTGCAACGCGGTTCTGAATACGCTTTAGTTTTTTCATCAGGAAGTGCCTATCAGGGTCCAGATTGGACATGCATATTCTAGAATAGTGCGTGTATTAGTGAGATAGAATGCTTCTTTGAGGGTCAAAGGAGCACTTTGGAAGTTTGGCTTACAGCAATGGAATACAGCACTAGCTTTTTGTCAAGTAGCTTACATGCTTGTTCCAACCAGTCAGACGAGAAATATACGCCTAAATACTTAAAGTTTTCAACACAGTCAAGGGAGTTTTCATTGATGGGGTATTGGGACGGGGAAAGCTGCCCTTTTCGTGTGAACTTCACCTAACCCCAGCCGGTCAAGTTAGGGTATTCGGTTCGATTCTGGAGTGTTGCCCTTGTCGCGTTTTGCTTTGGATTTTAATGTAAAGTGTTTGCTACTCGTCTATTATTTGAGTTGTTCCGCAGAAATTTTGCTGCCTGCCTGCAGGCCTTTTTTTTCCTTTTTTTCGTTGTTTACTATTGACAAAGCACTGTGCAATTGCATCCCCACTCCTGCCTTGGCCCCCAAAAGGTGGCTGGCAGTATTTAATAAATAAATAAAGGAATAAAATAACAACGCTTCTTTATGTTGAGGCGCTTTTTCCATGTATCCCACCATGACTTTACATAATTCATATCATTTTGCAAAATGCTTTCGCTTTTTTTAAAGAAAAGCGAAGAGTGAGGAAACCAAATGTATGAGCACAAAATTCTCTCACAACCATGTCCAGAAAAGACAGGTGAGCACTGCCAGTAAGGTATGGTTTGTAGTTTTGAAAAATAAAAACCCCGAAACAAGTTGGTGGGCAAAAAGTGCACGACATAATCACCAAACTTTATCAAAAGAGCAAAAAAGTTTGTCGACAAATAGCCATCCTTTGATATCGCGAAAGGAAAAAAATAAAAATTTATGTAGCGCAAGTAGTACCTTCTCCCACACAAAATGCAGCACTTGCAGCACTGTCGCAACGCAGCGTCACAAACGAAGGTGTTGCAAATTTGTGCTACACGAAGTGCTCCCGTCCCATTCACAAAATCTCAGTTTTACACTATACTAGCGAGAAGCCACAATTAGACGTGTTTTTCCAGATACTGATATATGCGGCCTTAATATGTATGACACTAGTAACAAAGATATGTTAGAAAGATGTGTTACTCGAGTTAAGTGAGATGTTTGGCAATCTCTTGGTTGTTATGGAGAGCCAGTGTTCCCAAGAGGCTTTTGTTGGGTGGGGGCTGGACGGGTGAGGGGGTCTTGCTTATTCTCATACCATGTGGTAGAGGGTCGGGGGGAGGGTGGTAAGGGGGCTGCTCAAACGATATATGTTGTAAGTGCGCCGGGAGAGTGACTGGCAAGTCTGTTTTATGGCGACGGAAAGGTGTCAGTGTGTATATAGCTGCCCATACAGGACAGCTTTCTATCAACAGTGTGCAGTAACGTAGATGGCGCATGCGATGTCCCCGACGGCGCCCGTGCAAGTACACTGCGGAGGAGAAATTATCGACTGACGCTAACCTCAGGAGAGACCTATTACTTGCGTGACAGGGTACCCAAACCTACTGAAGATGGAAGACTTTGTAGATGCAAAATCTTTCAGCTTTTCGCCTTATGAATTCCAGCGTATACATGTCCGATTTACATTAATTTTGAGGGCATTTGATTTTGCGGCTCTTACCTTAAATTTTCATCTTTTTTGGCGCGGATAGTAAATTAAAGTGGGTAAAGAGAATCTCGCATTAACCAAATTTTTTATTTGTGTTTTATATTTTTGTTTTGTTTCTTTTTTAACCCTGAACCCGTTTGGACACGCTTGAACCGGTTCGATGCGGTCTGAACCGGTTCGCACCGGAACGGAATGTCGCTCTGGAGCCGAACCCGGAACTGAACCCGAAAGGCGTGAACCAGAACCCGAATCGAACCCGAAAAAATTCCGGTTCGACACCCTGGTTCTGGCAGAATTGAAGAAAAGACAAACACTTGTCTACTTATGTTCTTAAGTAAATGGAAAGCAAGCACGCCTAACTTTTTTCTTTCTTTGTATTTTCTTCCGCCTTTCAACTTCCTTGTGCTTTAGGCTTAAATTGGGATCCTTATATTTTGAATCGAAGAATTTCAGTTTGAGCAGGCTATTTAGCCTCCTGTAAAAGGAAAATCACATAAGCCGTTCCTCGCCACACATAAAAAGCGGGAACGAAAGCCGGGCACGCTGTAGATAAGGGACGCTCCCCAAGACTCGTGTGCGGCTCTCAGTGCAAAGAGGTGATTGTCGTGCTGTTTTTCTGTATCTGAAATTGAAATAGCTTTTATTTGCACGAAGCACTACAGGTTTGGTTTATGGTTTGGTTTATGGGGTTTAACGTCCCAAAGCGACTCGGGCTATGAGGGGCGCCGTAGTGAAGGGCTCCGGAAATTTCGACCACCTGGGGTTCTTTAACGTGCACTGACACCGCACAGTACACGGGTCTCTGGAATTTCTCCTCCAAAGAAATTCGACCGCCGCGGCCGGGATCGAACCCGCGTCTTTCGGGTCAGCAGCCGAGCACCATGACCACTGTGCCATCGCTGCGGACGAAGCAATACAGGTGCATCCCTGCGAGTGGAGTAGGCTAAACGCTCGAAAGACTGACGATCGCCTTAGCCCTCATACATTAGTTACAGCCTGCTGCAACACAAATTCATTTTCTGGAACTGGAACACGTACGCGGTTCCAATCGCACAAAAAATACCCCTTACCCGCTTTACAAATTCTTTTAACCGACTTTACACGTAGCAGACAGCAGCAACACAAGTGCATTTTTTTTGTGTTTTGAACAGGAACGCGGTTACAGATACATAAGCGCACACATAACAGAATCTAAGCTTAATTCTGAAAAGACGTTACACACGTACTGAAAGAGTTTCCAACGATACCATCAAGCAGAATTTGAGGTTTGTCATGTTAGATTCGAAGGAAGAGTAGCGCGAGAGAGAATAAACGTGACAGTATTAGGTTGACAATTACGAAACTGCATGATAACCGTGTAGAGACCTGTTTACGGCACATACGGTGTGTTCATGACTTTAGAAGTCTGTTTGTGGAGAACAAGAATTCTTGATACTTGCGTTTGATGGCTTTAACCGACTTGCTGAAATCAGCATCAGATTCGCGTAGGTTTAGAAATTTAGGTGCTTGGTAGCTGAAGCCGGAGGAGTCTTGCGGTGGTATTTAAATTAGCAAGACGAAATGGCCACCCTCGCACTTTTCACGTCTACAAGTACACCATGTGCCACTGCCAACGAAGGGTTATCGGTTGTAAGAGAGCGTTGCAAGACTTTCTTTGCAAGGCTTTGTAGGGTGCACCCATAATTTTCGCCCCTTATTTTCTTGTGTTGTACAGAAAACACGAGGCTATTGGACTAACGAGGTGCAGAGCGCAAACCAACTTTTTACAGTCGTGCCGACTGCAGCTTATCGATAACTTGTAAAATAAGAGGATCTATCTTGACATCCCAGATTGCAGTGTGTACTCTATACAGCTGCGTTGGTGGACTTCCCTCTACAGGTAGTCAGGTTGTGTCGGTCACCATGGCAGGCGTTATTTTGTTCCTAATTTGAACGCACACAGAACTAAATGAACTTACTACATTTGAAGCAGTAAAAGAAAGTGTTTGTTGAAGGCGCTGAATGTGGGTGGCGTTGGAGCCTGAATGCATGCTTCCAAAAGCACTGATTCTCGACAGATGCTTTGCAGTGTTTTGTTCTTTTTGCCTCGCGCAATTACATGCACTTTATTTCCGTTCTGCAACGCGTAAGACGCACTTTTCACGATGGCCTTAGTCATTCTCTACATTTTGCTTGGTCGCCATCAGTGGCGCTAACACGCCTTCAGACTGAAAGGAAGCGGTTACATACAAAACCAGGCGACACGCGGCTGTCAGCAGAGATGCTTGGCTGTAAACAAGAGCACGCAGGAAATATGTCCCGATGTATACTCTGTGCTTAAGGTTTTCGAAACCGTGGAAAACTGTTATAATCCGGATGACGGAGCGTTGAGCAGGATTAACAACTTTTTCGAAATTCCAAACGGAAATTTTCGCCGAAATGAAGTGTCCAGGCAGTGGAAAACAGAGTAGCAAAGTTCCTCGCTGGAGAAAGCGCAGCAAGTATTTCAACCATGTGGTGTTCAGCCATGTGGTGTAAAAACAGTGCAGTTATACCCCTTACTTCTTTTGTCTTCGTTTCAAGCGCGGGTATATGTAAAGTGTGCCTTTAACACTTCGGTCAAGCTTCTATAAGTTTTAGTTGTCATTCTTTCCCAAAGCTGAGGCTAGTGGCTGCGGCATTCTACTAGTGGTGAACACTAAGTCGCTTGTCCAATTTCCGGTCACGTCGCGACTTTACTTCCATATCAAATACGCATGGGCTCAAATGCTTGTGCAGTCTAACGAACCCCGAGTAGTCTAGATCAACTTAGAGCTTTTCACTGCGACGTAAGTGCACGTGGTGAATGTTTGGAGCGTCCATTGCATGTTTGGATGCCTTTGTGCATCATTGTAGCTGCACACAAAAGAGGTTTAATATCTCTTCTTGAATGCATCCCTGTAATATTCACGAACGCGTATCCCTGCAATGTCCTTCATATTAGGCAGGATACAGTGCCGTAAGAACAGAATGCCACAATTCCGCTAATGTTCGCAAAGCGGAAAAATGGCAGTGGTTTAGCTCTGGTTAAACCTGGTTGTGTTGCAAAAGCAACGGCTGCTTGGCTACGCTTACGATTCGCTTGTGGTTAGGCGTTTTGGCTAAGCCCTATTGTCTACACACGAAGAAGACGCACGTCGTCTACGCTTTGTCTCGTTCCAACGCTGCCGTTCAGCTTCTCGAGAAGAAGCAGAACTTGAACCGGCCTCTTCCACAGTTGTCGTAGAATCGCACTGAGAAGCTCAACGACTTCTAGATGCGTCTTCGTTCCGGCGCTCTTCTGCTGTCTCTTGAGCCCGTGTCTCCTCCTTGATTCGTTCCATCGTTTACACCTGTTTTCACAAAACTCCGTGCTCCCCATAACGACTAGTCTTCACTGAGGCAAACTATATATATACCCTCGAAACGACACCTCCTCCCCCTCTACTACGAACAACTGGCGAAGCTATAGTGCCGGCGGCGGCAGCAGCTGCTGCGGTTGCTAGGCGACGGCTCAAGTTCATTCGTGGAGTCGCCGCCACGGCCAAAGTGCGGCCACGCTGAAGAGGCGAAACGGTGGGCGTAGTGTTGCTTTCGCAACAAAAACAGGTCGGGACTACCCCCCACCGCTTCCGATATAGCCCCATCCTACCCACGCCACCTGGGCACGCGCAAAGCGAAGGCTCGCCCAAACTGCTCCCTGACGTCATCGGGTAGGAGAGGCTAAGAATGAGCGGTGAGGTGTCGTCCTAATTGATTGCGAGCTATAAATTATTAATAAAGCTATAAATTAAAAAATATTTGTAAAGTACAGTGTCCAGACCGAGCTTTTAAATTCGACTCAAACACTCAAAAAGACCTCCGCTACAGACCTGTTGCACTTGAATATCACTATTGCAATAAGTTCAGGGTTCCTTCAACGTGCACTGCCATGCCGTCGTGGGCGTCCTCTGGGCTTCGCCTGCACCTCCTCTGCGGCCGAGATTCGATCCAGTGTCCTTGGGATGCCCATCAGCAGGGCACCGTAACCACTGAGTCATAACGGCGGGTGAGTTTAATGTGATTTTGAGGAAAGGGCAGGAGCACAAACTGCCACCTGCGTTCTTGTAATAAAATGGCGCCATTGGCCAGCCTCGACTCACCAGCTGCCTGAAGAACTGCCGCGTATGCTTGCCACTGCGCAGTAGCTCGCTTGCAGAAGTTGGCGCTAATCATCTATACCAGCTGAACGCGCTCGTTGACTTTACTGCATGATGCGTGTATCGAATCCGGTGGCGTACTGGCCTGGAGTATGGTTTTTGCTGAAGAAAAAGAAACATCAGGCCGCAAGTTTCGTCCAACGCAGCCGGCGATGGCCTATTCTGTGCGCGATCCCTTCTGATCCAACCTCCTCTTTCCCTACGCAATGTGTGGTGTCCTTTATGTGGAAGACAGGCACTGCGTATCTGTGTCCTGCTTCCATCACCAATAACCATTTACTTCCACCACTTATAGACGCAATGTTAATGCTGCGCGAAAAATACGAGGACGGAGAAGGAACACCACGCACAGGAGCAGCGTCGACACGTCCCTTTCTGGCAGCAGAAGCATTGCATCAAAAAGGAACCAACAAGACCAACAAGTTTTGTGGACACTTATGATAGTGCTGTTGCTGACGTAATTACAGAGAGGTAGCAGATTCAGCGGTGCGCTCCTCGTCACTGGAAGGTTAGCCGCACTGAGTGGGATTTCTTCTGCGGACGAAACGAGGTGATTGTGTGCGTACTACGTCGCATTGTATCACATGCTATTACTTTTGTCGCCGTCCAAGATGAAGCGGTGGCCATTCCGGGATTCTGAGTGATCACGAAACTCAGGTCAAATGCGCTCATTGCCTTACAATAAGCGTGTATTTTTTTCTCTGCCTTGGTGTCTTCCCTTGCCCCTGCCTCCCGTCATTTCTGTGTGATTGCTTCTTTCTTTTTTCGTTACTTTTCCCATCCCGAAACTGACCCGTTCTGGTCGGTCTTACCCCGCACACAAGAACGTGCACGACAAC